>NW_027040473.1:32257-240599 GCF_034236695.1 Oncorhynchus nerka
ACTAGAGAGGGAGACTTTTCTACTGAACAAAGGTAAGAAGAACTCATGGGTCCTGGTCAGTGAGTTAAACAACACTGTCTCTAGTCATTTCTCCTCCCATTTTCCCATTTATTGTTGTTGTTGTCATAATCCATAGGCTAATCATTTTGTGCATTTGCATAGTCCTAAAACAATATTAAACAAACACAACATTCAACCCCTGTGTGTGTGTGTGTGTTTGTGTGTGTGCACTCCCTGGATGAGGAGATGTAATCTCTATCCTGATTGCCTACTCACTTTTACCCCGACCTACATGTACATATTACCTCAACTACCTCAACTACCTGGTACCCTGCACATTGACTCAGTACTGGTACTCCTTATAGCCTCATTATTACCTCAACTACCTGGTACCCTGCTCATTGACTCAGTACTGGTACTCCTTATAGTCTCATTATTACCTCAACTACCTGGTACCCTGCACATTGACTCAGTACTGGTACTCCTTATAGTCTCATTATTACCTCAACTACCTGGTACCCTGCACATTGACTCAGTACTGGTACTCCTTATAGTCTCATTATTACCTCAACTACCTGGTACCCTGCACATTGACTCAGTACTGGTACTCCTTATAGCCTCATTATTACCTCAACTACCTGGTACCCTGCACATTGACTCAGTACTGGTACTCCTTATAGTCTCATTATTACCTCAACTACCTGGTACCCTGCACATTGACTCAGTACTGGTACTCCCTATAGTCTCATTATTACCTCAACTACCTGGTACCCTGCACATTGACTCAGTACTGGTTCTCCTAATAGCCTCATTATTACCTCAACTACCTGGTACCCTGCACATTGACTCAGTACTGGTACTCCTTATAGTCTCATTATTACCTCAACTACCTGGTACCCTGCACATTGACTCAGTACTGGTTCTCCTAATAGTCTCATTATTACCTCAACTACCTGGTACCCTGCACATTGACTCAGTACTGGTTCTCCTAATAGTCTCATTATTACCTCAACTACCTGGTACCCTGCACATTGACTCAGTACTGGTACTCCTTATAGTCTCATTATTACCTCAACTACCTGGTACCCTGCACATTGACTCAGTACTGGTTCTCCTAATAGCCTCATTATTACCTCAACTACCTGGTACCCTGCACATTGACTCAGTACTGGTTCTCCTAATAGCCTCATTATTACCTCAACTACCTGGTACCCTGCACATTGACTCAGTACTGGTACTCCTTATAGTCTCATTATTACCTCAACTACCTGGTACCCTGCACATTGACTCAGTACTGGTTCTCCTTATAGCCTCATTATTACCTCAACTACCTGGTACCCTGTACATTGACTCAGTACTGGTTCTCCTTATAGTCTCATTATTACCTCAACTACCTGGTACCCTGCACATTGACTCAGTACTGGTTCTCCTTATAGCCTCATTATTACCTCAACTACCTGGTACCCTGCACATTGACTCAGTACTGGTTCTCCTTATAGTCTCATTATTACCTCAACTACCTGGTACCCTGCACATTGACTCAGTACTGGTACTCCTTATAGTCTCATTATTACCTCAACTACCTGGTACCCTGCACATTGACTCAGTACTTATAGTCTCATTATTGTTTTTTAGCACATTTTTCGTAATTTTAACTGCATTGTTGGGAAAGAGCTTATCAGTCAGCATTTCACTGTAAAGTGAAGGGAAGGGAAGGGAAGGTGGACACCTGTTGTATTCGGCGCATGTGAGAAATACAATTTGATCTGATTTGAAGCTCATTGGCAGAAACACGACGTTGGGTGTAACGGTCGTCTCATGCTGAAGAGATCATGTTAGGATGTTGAAGCACGGTGGCTAGAAAAACTCCCTAGAAAGTTACGAACCTAGGAAGAAACCTAGAGAGGAACCAGGCTCTGAGGGGTGACCAGTCCTCTTCTGTCTGTACTGGGGAGAGAGGAACCAGGCTCTGAGGGGTGACCAGTCCTCTTCTGTCTGTACTGGGGAGAGATTATAAGAGAACATGGCCATTAAGTTCAAATCATTCTTCAAGATGTTCAAATGTTCATACACTACTAGCAGGGTCAAACAATACTCACAGTGGTTATAGAGGGTGCAATTGGTCAGTACCTCAGGAGTAAACCTGCCTCACCCAATGTGATACGGAATCGCTATTATTTTTAATTTTAGAACACATTCAAGAAGCACCAGAAGCTAACCAGCTAATTAGCTACAAGCTATTTAGTCATTGGTAGCCACTGCTAGCGGCATTTACCTTCTGCACAGATACCAGCCCTGTTTTTAGCCTGGATAATACTCGCCAGTCTACCAGTATCGGACTGTCTCTCCACTACAACACCGGATTTGTAATCCCAGGACCACTTCTTCTGATCTTCACAGCTAGCTTGTGCCCACCTTGGAACCCAGTATCGAAGCTATCCCTGAGGCCCACCTCCCGGCCTACTCAGCTGTTCACCCGAACCTCAGAATTCTAGCTTAGGAAGGACAAAAAAAATTCAGAGATTTCCATACCCAACTATAGCATTTTCCGTCAAGATAGAACTGCCAAAGGGGGAGGAGTTGCATTCTACTGCAGAGATAGCCTGCAAAGTAATGTCATACTTTCCAGGTCCATATCCAGACAGTTCGAACTTCTAATTTTAAAAATTAATCTCTCCAGAAATAAGTCTCTCACTGTTGCCGCCCGTTACCGACCCCCCTCAGCTCCCAGCTGTGCCCTGGACACCATTTGTGAATTGATCGCCCCCCATCTAGTTTCTGTTAGGTGACCTAAACTGGGATATGCTTAACACACCGGCAGTCCTACAATCTAAGCTAGATGCCCTCAATCTCAGACAAATCATCAAGGAACCCACGAGCTACAACCCTAAATCTGTAAACATGGGCACCCTCATAGACATTATTCTGACCAACTGGCTCTCCAAATACACCTCCGCTGTCTTCAATCAGGATCTCAATGATCACTTCCTCATTGCCTGTATCCGCTACGGGTCCGCGGTCAAACAACCACCCCTCATCACTGTCAAACGCTCCCTAAAACACTTCTGCGAGCAGGCCTTTCTTATCGACCTGGCCCGGGTATCCTGGAAGGATATTGACCTCATCCTGTCAGTTGAGGATGCCGGGTCATTCTTTAAAAGTAACTTCCTCACCATCTTAGATAAGCATGCTCCGTTCAAAAAATGCAGAACTAAGAACAGATATAGCCCTTGGTTCACTCCAGACCTGACTGCCCTCGACCAGCACAAAAACATCCTGTGGCGGACTACAATAGCATCGAATAGTCCCCGCGATATGCAACTGTTCAGGGAAGTCAGGAACCAATACACGCAGTCAGTCAGGAAAGCAAAGGCCAGCTTTTTCAAGCAGAAATTTGCATCCTGTAGCTCTAACTTCAAAAAGTTCTGGGACACTGTGAAGTCCATGGAGAACAAGAGCACCTCCTCCCAGCTGCCCACTGCACTGAGGCTAGGTAACACGGTCACCACCGATAAATCCATGATAATCGAAAACTTCAATAAGCATTTCTCAACGGCTGGCCATGCCTTCCTCCTGGCTACTCCAACCCCGGCCAACAGCTCCGCCACCCTCGCAGCTACTCGCCCAAGCCTCCCCAGCTTCTCCTTTACCCAAATCCAGATAGCAGATGTTCTGAAAGAGCTGCCAAACCTGGACCCGTACAAATCAGCTGGGCTTGACAATCTGGACCCTCTATTTCTGAAACTATCCACCGCCATTGTCGCAACCCCTATTACCAGCCTTTTCAACCTCTCTTTCGTATCGTCTGAGATCCCGAAGGATTGGAAAGCTGCCGTGGTCATCCCCTCTTCAAAGGGGGAGACACCCTGGACCCAAACTGTTACAGACCTATATCCATCCTGCCCTGCCTATCTAAGGTCTTCGAAAGCCAAGTTAACAAACAGGTCACTGACCATCTCGAATCCCACCATACCTTCTCCGTGTGCAATCCGGTTTCGAGCCGGTCACGGGTGCACCTCAACCACGCTCAAGGTACTAAACGATATCATAACCGCCATCGATTAAAGACAGTACTGTGCAGCCGTCTTGGCCAAGGCTTTCGACTCTATCAATCACCATATTCTTATCGGCAGACTCAGTAGCCTCGGTTTTCTAATGACTGCCTTGCCTGGTTCACCAATTACTTTGCAGAGTTCAATGTGTCAAATCGGAGGGCATGCTGTCCGGTCCTCTGGCAGTCTCTATGGGGTGCCACAGGGTTAAATTCTCGGGCCAACTCTTTTCTCTGTATATATCAATGATGTTGCTCTTGCTGCGGGCGATTCCCTGATCCACCTCTACGCAGACGACACCATTCTGTATACTTCTAGCCCTTCCTTGGAAACTGTGCTATCTAACCTCCAAACGAGCTTCAATGCCATACAACACTCCTTCCGTAGCCTCCAACTGCTCTCAAACGCTAGTAAAACCAAATGCAATTACATGCAAATGCCAATTACATGCAACAAGGGAGACATTTCTTCATCACAGAGTAAATACTCCTGGTATATACCAGGTATCGAGGCACAGAGTAAATACCCTGGTATAAACCGGGTATCTAAACACAGAGTAAATGCTCCTGGTATATACCAGGTATCTAATCACAGAGTAAATACTCCTGGTATATATCAGGTATCGAGGCACAGAGTAAATACCCTGGTATATACCAGGTATCTAACCACAGAGTAAATACTCCTGGTATATACCAGGTATCTAATCACAGAGTAAATACTCTGGTATATACCAGGTATCTAATCACAGATTAAATACTCCTGGTATATACCAGGTATCTAGTCACAGAGTATATACTCCTGGTCTATACCAGGTATCTATAGTATATACCAGGTATCTAATCACAGAGTAAATACTCCTGGTATATACCATGTATCTAATCACAGAGTAAATACTCCTGGTATATACCAGGTATCTAAACATAGAGTAAATACTCCTGGTATATACTAGGTTTCTAATCACAGAGTAAATACTCCTGGTATATACCAGGTATCTAAACACAGAGTAAATACTCCTGGTATATACCAGGTATCTAATCACAGAGTAAATACTCCTGGTATATACCAGGTATCGAGGCACAGAGTAAATACTCCTGGTATATACCAGGTATCTAGTCACAGAGTATATACTCCTGGTCTATGTATCTATAGTATATACCAGGTAAATACTCCTGGTATATACCAGGTTTCTAATCACAGAGTAAATACTTCTGGTATATACCAGGTATCTAAACACAGAGTAAATACTCTGGTATATACCAGGTATCTAATCACAGAGTAAATACTCCTGGTATATACCAGGTATCGAGGCACAGAGTAAATACCCCTGGTATATACCAGGTATCTAACCACAGAGTAAATACTCCTGGTATATACCAGGTATCTAATCACAGATTAAATACTCCTGGTATATACCAGGTATCTAATCACAGAGTAAATACTCCTGGTATATACCAGGTATCTAGTCACAGAGTATATACTCCTGGTCTATACCAGGTATCTATAGTATATACCAGGTATCTAATCACAGAGTAAATACTCCTGGTATATACCATGTATCTAATCACAGAGTAAATACTCCTGGTATATACCAGGTTTCTAATCACAGAGTAAATACTCCTGATATTGATACAAATAGCGTGTTTGTGTTCAAAATGTTAAACACAGGTTCTACAAATCCCAGAGCACAAAACAGACAAGGTTGTAAAAATCGTACTTTTAAAAGGTTGTATTCTGTTAACTCAAACCCAAGTAAAACTGAATGCTCTTCAACTGATCGCTGCCTGCACCCGCCCACCTGACTAGCATCACTACTCTGGACGGTTCTGACTTAGAATACGTGGACAACTACAGATACCCACCCGACTAGCATCACTACTCTGGACGGTTCTGACTTAGAATACGTGGACAACTACAGATACCCCCCCCCGACTAGCATCACTACTCTGGACGGTTCTGACTTAGAATACGTGGACAATTACAGATACCCACCCGACTAGCATCACTACTCTGGACGGTTCTGACTTAGAATACGTGGACAACTACAAATACCTGGGTGTCTGGTTAGACTGTAAACTCTCCTTCCAGACTCACATTAAGCATCTCCAATCCAAAATTAAATCTAGAATCAGCTTCCTATTTCGCAACAAAGCCTCCTTCACTCATGCTGCCAAACATACCCTCGTAAAACTGACTAGCCTACCGACTGTCATTTACAAAATAGCCTCCAACCCTCTACTCAGCAAACTGGATGCAGTCGATCACAGTGCCATCCGTTTTGTCACCAAAGCCCCATACACTACTCACCACTGCGACCTGTATGCTGTTGTTGGCTGGCCCTCGCTACATATTCGCCGCCAAACCCACTGGCTCCCGGTCATCTGTAAATCTATGCTAGGTAAAGCCACGCCTTATTTTAGCTCACTGGTCACCATAGCAACACCCACCTGTAGCATGCGCTCCAGCAGGTATATTTCACTGGTCATCCCCAAAGCCAACACCACTATGGCACTATGGCCTATCTATTGCCTTAATTCCCTAATCGTAGCCAACACCACTATGGCACTATGGCCTCTATATTGCCTTAATTCCCTAATCGTAGCCAACACCACTATGGCACTATGGCCTATCTATTGCCTTAATTCCCTAATCGTAGCCAACACCACTATGGCACTATGGCCTCTCTATTGCCTTAATTCCCTAATCGTAGCCAACACCACTATGGCACTAAGGCCTCTCTATTGCCTTAATTCCCTAATCGTAGCCAACACCACTATGGCACTATGGCCTCTCTATTGCCTTAATTCCCCAATCGTAGCCAACACCACTATGGCACTATGGCCTCTCTATTGCCTTAATTCCCTAATCGTAGCCAACACCACTATGGCACTATGGCCTATCTATTGCCTTAATTCCCTAATCGTAGCCAACACCACTATGGCACTATGGCCTATCTATTGCCTTAATTCCTAATCGTAGCCAACACCACTATGGCACTATGGCCTATCTATTGCCTTAATTCCCTAATCGTAGCCAACACCACTATGGCACTATGGCCTCTCTATTGCCTTAATTCCCTAATCGTAGCCAACACCACTATGGCACTATGGCCTCTCTATTGCCTTAATTCCCTAATCGTAGCCAACACCACTCTGGCACTATGGCCTATCTATTGCCTTAATTCCCTAATCGTAGCCAACACCACTATGGCACTATGGCCTCTCTATTGCCTTAATTCCCTAATCGTAGCCAACACCACTATGGCACTAAGGCCTCTCTATTGCCTTAATTCCCTAATCGTAGCCAACACCACTATGGCACTATGGCCTCTCTATTGCCTTAATTCCCCAATCGTAGCCAACACCACTATGGCACTATGGCCTCTCTATTGCCTTAATTCCCTAATCGTAGCCAACACCACTATGGCACTATGGCCTATCTATTGCCTTAATTCCCTAATCGTAGCCAACACCACTATGGCACTATGGCCTATCTATTGCCTTAATTCCCTAATCGTAGCCAACACCACTATGGCACTATGGCCTCTCTATTGCCTTAATTCCCTAATCGTACTACATCTGCACACACTGAACATAGATTGTTCTATTGTGTTACTGTCCGTTTGCTAATCCCTTTCTATTGTGTTACCGACTGTCCGTTTGCTAATCCCTTTCTATTGTGTTACCCACTGTCCGTTTGCTAATCCCTTTCTATTGTGTTACCGACTGTCCGTTTGCTAATCCCTTTCTATTGTTACCGACTGTCCGTATGCTAATCCCTTTCTATTGTGTTACCGACTGTCCGTTTGCTAATCCCTTTCTATTGTGTTACCGACTGTCCGTTTGCTAATCCCTTTCTATTGTGTTACCGACTGTCCGTTTGCTAATCCCTTTCTATTATGTTACTGACTGTCCGTTTGCTAATCCCTTTCTATTGTTACCGACTGTCCGTTTGCTAATCCCTTTCTATTATGTTACTGACTGTCCGTTTGCTAATCCCTTTCTATTGTTACCGACTGTCCGTTTGCTAATCCCTTTCTATTGTTACCGACTGTCCGTTTGCTAATCCCTTTCTATTGTGTTACCGACTGTCCGTTTGCTAATCCCTTTCTATTGTGTTACCGACTGTCCGTTTTCTAATCCCTTTCTATTGTGTTACCGACTGTCCGTTTGCTAATCCCTTTCTATTGTGTTACTGACTGTCCGTTTGCTAATCCCTTTCTATTGTGTTACCGACTGTCCGTTTGCTAATCCCTTTCTATTGTGTTACTGACTGTCCGTTTGATAATCCCTTTCTATTGTGTTACCGACTGTCCGTTTGCTAATCCCTTTCTATTGTGTTACCGACTGTCCGTTTGCTAATCCCTTTCTATTGTGTTACCGACTGTCCGTTGGCTAATCCCTTTCTATTGTGTTACTGACTGTCCGTTTGCTAATCCCTTTCTATTGTGTTACCGACTGTCCGTTTGCTAATCCCTTTCTATTGTGTTACAGTCCGTTTGCTAATCCATTTCTATTGTGTTACCGACTGTCCGTTTGCTAATCCCTTTCTATTGTGTTACTGACTGTCCGTTTGCTAATCCCTTTCTATTGTGTTACAGACTGTCTGTTTGCTAATCCCTTTCTATTGTGTTACCGACTGTCCGTTTGCTAATCCCATGTGTAACTCTAAATTGTTGTTTTTGTGGCACAGCTTTGCTTTATCTTGGCCAGGTCGCAGTTGTAAATTTAAACTTGTCCTTAATAGGCCAACCTGGTTAAATAAAGGTGAAATAAAATGATAAATTAATAACTTAATTACCAATTATTAGAAGGAAAACTATTTCACTCATATTTTAATACATTTTAGGTCAGATTTCATATAAACCTGTAAACACTGGACAGATACTTTAAGGGTTTTTAGCTCAATCATCTGAGCTGGAGTTTACAAACACAACACATAAAGCCAACACATAAAGAAATGTAGTCCCAGATATAAATCAAATTGGTGACATACACATGATTAGCAGATGTTATTGGTCACATACACATGGTTAGCAGATGTTATTGGTCCCATACACAGGGTTAGCAGATGTTATTGGTCACATACACAGGGTTAGCAGATGTTATTGGTCACATACACATGGTTAGCAGATGTTATTGGTCACATACACAGGGTTAGCAGATGTTATTGGTCACATACACAGGGTTAGCAGATGATATTGGTGACATACACATGATTAGCAGATGTTATTGGTCACATACACAGGGTTAGCAGATGTTATTGGTTACATACACAGGGTTAGCAGATGTTATTGGTTTCATACACAGGGTTAGCAGATGTTATTGGTCACATACACAGGGTTAGCAGATGTTATTGGTCACATACACAGGGTTAGCAGATGTTATTGGTCACATACACAGGGTTAGCAGATGTTATTGGTCACATACACAGGGTTAGCAGATGTTATTGGTCACTTACACATGATTAGCAGATGTTATTGGTCACATACACAGGGTTAGCAGATGTTATTGGTTACATACACAGGGTTAGCATATGTTATTGGTCACATACACATGGTTAACAGATGTTATATGTCACATACACGTGGTTAGCAGATGTTATTGGTCACATACACATGGTTAGCAGATGTTATTGGTTACATACACAGGGTTAGCAGATGTTTTTGGTTACATACACATGGTTAGCAGATGTTATTGGTCACATACACATGGTTAGCAGATGTTATTGGTCACATACACAGGGTTAGCAGATGTTATTGGTCACATACACAGGGTTAGCAGATGTTATTGGTCACATACACAGGGTTAGCAGATGTTATTGGTCACATACACATGGTTAGCAGATGTTATTGGTCACATACACAGGGTTAGCAGATGTTATTGGTCACATACACATGGATAGCAGATGTTATTGGTCACATACACATGGTTAGCAGATGTTATTGGTCACATACACATGATTAGCAGATGTTAATGGTCACATACACAGGGTTAGCAGATGTTATTGGTCACATACACAGGGTTAGCAGATGTTATTGGTCCCATACACAGGGTTAGCAGATGTTATTGGTCACATACACATGATTAGCAGATGTTATTGGTCACATACACATGATTAGCAGATGTTATTGGTCCCATACACAGGGTTAGCAGATGTTATTGGTCACATACACATGGTTAGCAGATGTTATTGGTCACATACACATGATTAGCAGATGTTATTGGTCCCATACACAGGGTTAGCAGATGTTATTGGTCACATACACATGGTTAGCAGATGTTATTGGTCCCATACACAGGGTTAGCAGATGTTATTGGTCATATACACAGGGTTAGCAGATGTTATTGGTCACATACACATGGTTAGCAGATGTTATTTACAATGTCTGCCTAGGAACAGTGGTTAACTGCCTTGTTCAGGGGCAGATTTTTACCTTGTCAGCTCAGGGATTCAATCTAGCAACCTTTCGGTTACTGGCCCAACACTCTAACCACGAGGCTACCTGCCACCTCTACACTCTAACCACTAGGCTACCTGCCACCTCTACACTCTAACCACAAGGCTACCTGCCATCTCTACACTCTAACCACAAGGCGACCTGCCACCTCTACACTCTAACCACAAGGCTACCTGCCGCCACAGACATACATGGTATCACTTGTTATACATAATTATTATACATAAATCATTGCCAAAAGCACAAGACATACTGTTGCATGTTGGTCTATATTATTAATGGATTGATCATATAGAAATATAAAACATTCTTTTAACTACTACAAAGCAATTACATGTGGAGCAGGAACCACTGACTCACTGCATTATTCTATAGTATTATCAAGACACCTGCTGTTAACTCTTAACTACTTAGGACACCTGCTGTTAACTCTTAACTACTTAGGACAGCTCACCAGGTGTCCTAAATATTGCGTACAGAACTGTCCGCGTCCCCGTACAGAACTGTCCGCGTCCACGTTCGGTGTGGCGCCAAGCCGGTTACGCGCAGAGTGGACTGAGGTGATCTCGGGGAATAACGATGGAGTTTGTTACAGTGTTGAGACACCGAAGTTTATTGTTCAATTGGCTTTTTTCTTTACGGTCGGGGACAGTATGTGTGTAGACAGATCCTTTTCACTCTCTATCCTTGTTTCAATTTGTGTTTCACCGGATTCATCATCGAGAGGAGGGACAGACGAACGACCTGCTAACTAACCAAGCTATTCGGTACAGCTCGGTAAGCTAGCTAGCTACTCTACCAGCAGCATCCTAGTTATCCTAGCTAGTCGGTACAGCTCGGTAAGCTAGCTAGCTACTCTACCAGCAGCATCCTAGTTACCATAGCTACCACTACATCATCACCGGCTCCCCGGTTGTTTCTTCCACCTGTTAAATCCCGGTGAGGCTTCTCCCTCTCTCGTTGACGGATGCTGTCTACCTCTGTCCGGTTCTCCTCTCTTCACTAGATGGACGGTAACTTTAGTGTTTAAACCCTCTGTGTCCAAGGACCGAACTTTTGAATATTATTTTCAGGGCGCCTCAATAGCAGGTATTGAACCCCGGGTAAATAATCACTAGTCAGAACCTCAACCTCAGTATACCTTCATTATAAAAATAATCTTAATATCTGATATTGTGAGTAAACAACCTCGAGAGTGCGTCTTCCAGCCCTCCAATAAATTACATCATTCAACCCTCCCGGTTAGTAAATTTACCTCAACATGCCCCCGGAGAAGGCAGAGTAACGACACCAGCCTTTTAGCGGGGCTGACAGACTGACTACAACGCTCGCGTCGATAAATTAATCTCGTTTTTAAAAATGACACACTGCTCGCGCGCTGCAACGAGCGTCTGGAAGTCGGTCCTATTTGTGAAACTCTTCTTATGTTTCCCCATCTGAGCTCAGAGTAGATGAGAGATGTAATGTTTGTCTCTGTTGTGTTGAAGACCAATCAGGCAGGAGAGACCAGCCTCCCCTGTTCCCAGCTGTGTGTCCATGAAGAGTGACTGGTCTATGGATCGTCCTCTATACTTTAGAAAGGGAGACTTTTCTACTGAACAAAGGTAAGAAGAACTCATGGGTCCTGGTCAGTGAGTTAAACAACACTGTCTCTAGTCATTTCTCCTCCCATTTTCCCATTTATTGTTGTTGTTTTCATAATCAATAGGCTAATCATTTTGTCCATTTTCATAGTCCTAAAACAATATTAAACAAACACAACATTGACTCAGTACTGGTTCTCCTTATAGCCTCATTATTACCTCAACTACCTGGTACCCTGCACATTGACTCAGTACTGGTACTCCTTATAGTCTCATTATTACCTCAACTACCTGGTACCCTGCACATTGACTCAGTACTGGTACTCCTTATAGTCTCATTATTACCTCAACTACCTGGTACCCTGCACATTGACTCAGTACTGGTACTCCTTATAGTCTCATTATTACCTCAACTACCTGGTACCCTGCACATTGACTCAGTACTGGTACTCCTTATAGCCACATTATTACCTCAACTACCTGGTACCCTGCACATTGACTCAGTACTGGTACTCCTTATAGTCTCATTATTACCTCAACTACCTGGTACCCTGCACATTGACTCAGTACTGGTTCTCCTTATAGTCTCATTATTTTTATTTTGTGTTACTATTTCCAAGGTTTAAGGGCAACATAGCACGTCTGGTGAACAGGGCAGAGTCCCATATCATCAGGCAAACCAGTAGAAACTGGATCAGCAGCACAACAAGGTATCACGTCCAGATCATGTATCAATACTGATAGTATAGAAAGAAAGGGAGCACTGCTCTCAGATCAGCTTTCTCCATTCAAATATTTCCTTAACATTATAATTATGTAACAATACTGACCACAAAGATTGAGGAGACTTATTCTAATGCTTACCCAATTAAAATGCAGTAAATCCCAGATTTGACATTGTGTTCATGTTACACATCATTAAATATATTGAGACAAATTACAGACAGTAGCCTACAAGTAGCAAAATAGAACTCAATATATTGAACAATATGATTGAAATAGGCCTAAAGCCAACAGTTCATAGTTTAATGCAGTCATCTCGGTTTTCATTTGAAGCAAATTTGTAGAAGTCCCTTGTTTGAATCAATTGCAAAGACGTTGGCAACTTTGTTCTGAATGTATCGGTGTCACAGAGAGACTGATAAACCATGTGATTCTATGTTTAGCAGAGATCTTCTGTGTATAAAGTCATGCGGAAGGGCAAAAAATAATCTAACGACTCACTCAGCTGATCTACGAGTGGTGTTAGTTTACTCAGCTGTTCTAGTGGTCTGAGGCAGGTGTTATATTACTCAGCTGTTCTAGTGGTCTGAGGCAGGTGTTAGTTTACTCAGCTGTTCTAGTGGTCTGAGGCAGGTGTTAGATTACTCAGCTGTTCTAGTGGTCTGAGGCAGGTGGTAGATTACTCAGCTGTTCTAGTGGTCTGAGGCAGGTGGTAGATTACTCAGCTGTTCTAGTGGTCTGAGACAGGTGTTAGATTACTCAGCTGTTCTAGTGGTCTGAGGCAGGTATTAGATTACTCAGCTGTTCTAGTGGTCTGAGGCAGGTGTTAGATTACTCAGCTGTTCTAGTGGTCTGAGGCAGGTGTTAGATCACTCAGCTGTTCTAGTGGTCTGAGGCAGGTGTTAGATTACTCAGCTGTTCTAGTGGTCTGAGACAGGTGTTAGATTACTCAGCTGTTCTAGAGGTCTGAGACAGGTGTTAGATTACCTAGCTGTTCTAGTGGTCTGTGACAGGTGTTAGATTAGCGTTTTCAACGTTAATAACAATTATTTTTTACATTTGACCGTGTAAAACCTAGCAGTACTACTGATTTCACTGAGAGTGAGGCAGATATATATTATTACTGTGTAAAACCTAGCAGTACTACTGATTCCTCTGAGAGTGAGGCAGATATATATTATTACTGTGTAAAACCTAGATATATATTATTACTGTATAAAACCTAGATATATATTATTACTGTATAAAACCTAGCAGTACTACTGATTTCTCTGAGAGTGAGGCAGATATATATTATTACTGTGTAAAACCAGCAGTACTACTGATTTCTCTGAGAGTGAGGCAGATATATATTATTACTGTGTAAAACCTAGCAGTACTACTGATTTCTCTGAGTATGAGGCAGATATATATTATTACTGTATAAAACCTAGCAGTACTACTGATTTCACTGAGAGTGGGGCAGATATATATTATTACTGTATAAAACCTAGCAGTACTACTGATTTCTCTGAGAGTGGGGCAGATATATATTATTACTGTGTAAAACCTAGATATATATTATTACTGTATAAAACCTAGCAGTACTACTGATTCCTCTGAGAGTGAGGCAGATATATATTATTACTGTATAAAACCTAGCAGTACTACTGATTTCTCTGAGAGTGAGGCAGATATATATTATTACTGTGTAAAACCTGGCAGTACTACTGATTTCTCTGAGAGTGAGGCAGATATATATTATTACTGTGTAAAACCTAGCAGTACTACTGATTCCTCTGAGAGTGAGGCAGATATATATTATTACTGTATAAAACCAGCAGTACTACTGATTTCTCTGAGAGTGAGGCAGATATATATTATTACTGTGTAAAACCTAGCAGTACTACTGATTCCTCTGAGAGTGAGGCAGATATATATTATTACTGTATAAAACCAGCAGTACTACTGATTCCTCTGAGAGTGAGGCAGATATATATTATTACTGTATAAAACCAGCAGTACTACTGATTCCTCTGAGAGTGAAGCAGATATATGGCATTTTGCAAAAAAACGTGATTGTTTCTCTGAAATGAAACCATGAAGTGATATATTTTAATCAAATACTTGTCTGTCATTGAACAACCCCATGCTATGATTAGATAGTGAAAAAACACACCAATCTCTTTCAAATTGTCTTTCAGAAATAAAAGCTAATTTACAAACGTTTCTAAAAAGTGATATATAGTTTTTGGAATGAAACTCTTCTTCTGTTTCCCCATCTGAGCTCAGAGTAGATGAGAGATGTAATGTTTGTCTCTGTTGTGTTGAAGACCAATCAAGCAGGAGAGACCAGCCTCCCCTGTTCCCAGCTGTGTGTCCATGAAGAGTGACTGGTCTATGGATCGTCCTATATACTTTAGAGAGGGAGACTTTTCTACTGAACAAAGGTAAGAAGAACTCATGGGTCCTGGTCAGTGAGTTAAACAACACTGTCTCTAGTTATTTCTCCTCCCATTTTCCCATTTATTGTTGTTGTTTTCATAATCCATAGGCTAATAATTTTGTCTATTTTCATAGTCCTAAAACAATATGAAACAAACACAACATTCCCTCCCTCACTGTGTGTTCAGATGTTGAAGCACGGCTAGGAAAAACTCCCTAGAAAGGCAGGAACCTAGGAAGAAACCTTGAAAGGAACCAGGCTCCTAGGGGTGGCCAGTCCTCTTCTGGCTGTACTGGGTAGAGAGGAACCAGGCTATGAGGGGTGGCCAGTCCTCTTCTGGCTGTACTGGGCAGAGAGGAACCAGGCTATGAGGGTGGCCAGTCCTCTTCTAGCTGTACTGGGTAGAGAGGAACCAGGCTCTGAGGGTGGCCAGTCCTCTTCTGGCTGTACTGAGTAGAGAGGAACCAGGCTCTGAGGGGTGGCCAGTCCTCTTCTGGCTGTACTGAGTAGAGAGGAACCAGGCTCTGAGGGGTGGCTAGTCCTCTTCTGGCTGTGCCGGGTAGAGAGGAACCAGGCTACGAGGGGTGGCCAGTCCTCTTCTGGCTGTACAGAGTAGAGAGGAACCAGGCTCTGAGGCGTGGCCAGTCCTCTTCTGGCTGTACTGGGTAGAGTGGAACCAGGCTCTGAGGGGTGACCAGTCCTCTACTGGCTGTACTGGGTAGACCAGAAGAAACAGGCTCTGAGGGGTGGCCAGTCCTCTTCTGCCTGTGCTGGGGGGAGATAATGAGAGTACATGGCCATTAAGGCCAGATCGTTCTTCAAGATGTTCATAGATGACCAGCAGGGACAAATTATAATCACAGTGGTTATAGAGGGTCAACAGGTCAGCAACTCAGGAGTAAATGTCAGGTTGCTTTTCATAGCCGAGAATTCAGAGGTCGAGACAGCAGGTGTGAGTGAGAGAGTGTGAGAGAGAGAAAGTGAGAGAGCGTGAGAGAGAGAGTGAGAGAGTGCAAGAGTGTGAGAGAGAGAATGTGAGTGAGAGAGAGAGAGAGAGAGAGTGTAAGAGAGAGTGAGAGAGAGAGAGAGAGTGTAAGAGAGAGTGAGAGTGAATGTGAGTGAGAGAGAGAGAGAGAGAGTGTAAGAGAGAGTGAGAGAGAGAGAGAGAAAGAGAGAGAGACAAAACAGCATGTTCGGGACAAGATAGCATGTCCGGTGAACAGGTCAGGGTTCCATTGCCTCAGGCAGACCAGTAGAAAGGGATCAGCAGCACGACAAGGTTTCACGTCTGGTTGAGCATGTATCGATACTGATATGATGGAAAGAAAGGGAACACTGCTCTCGGATCAGTTTCTCAATTCAAATATTTCCTCACCATTATCATTATTGCACAATACTGATGATGGATCAGCTCCTCGAGAAACACTATCACCTATTGCTGCAAATATCTACTCAGCCTATTCTAATGTTTATCCAATAAAAATGCACACCAGATTTGGCACATAATTGTGTTCATGGAAGGCTTCACATCATGAAATATATTGAGACAAATTATAGACAGTAGTCTACAAGTAGCAAAATATAAGTCAATATATTGAACATAAAATGTTTTTCAATTTGATTGAAATTGGACTATAGCTGTTTATATTTTAATGCAGTTTCCGTTGTGAAGCATCCTTTTATGCTGCTTGTTTCTGTCAATTGCAAAGACATTGTCAACTTTGTTCTGAATTCATCTGTGGTCACAGAGAGACTGATAAACCATGTGATTCTATGTTTATCTGAGATCTTCTGTGTACTGTCGTGGAGAATTGTATCAGAAATATAACACTCTTAAAATAACTTGTGAATTCAATATACAATTTAATACAAAGTAGCAAAACTGAGCCCCTCCATGGAAAGACCTTATCACAAACATAACAGGGCTGAGCCCCTCCATGGAAGGACCTTATCACTAACATAACAGGGCTGAGCCCCTCCATGGAAGGACCTTATCACAAACATAACAGGGCCTCCATGGAATGACCCTATCACTAACATAACAGGGCTGAGCCCTCCATGGAAGGACCTTATCACTAACATAACAGGGCTGAGCCCCTCCATGGAAGGACCTTATCACAAACATAACAGGGCTGAGCCCCTCCATGGAAGGACCTTATCACTAACATAACAGGGCTGAGCCCCTCCATGGAAGGACCTTATCACTAACATAACAGGGCTGAGCCCCTCCATGGAAGGACCTTATCACAAACATAACAGGGCTGAGCCCCTCCATGGAAGGACCTTATCACAAACATAACAGGGCCTCCATGGAATGACCCTATCACTAACATAACAGGGCTGAGCCCCTCCATGGAAGGACCTTATCACTAACATAACAGGGCTGAGCCCCTCCATGGAAGGACCTTATCACTAACATAACAGGGCTGAGCCCCTCCATGGAAGGACCTTATCACAAACATAACAGGGCTGAGCCCCTCCATGGAAGGACCTTATCACAAACATAACAGGGCCTCCATGGAATGACCCTATCACTAACATAACAGGGCTGAGCCCCTCCATGGAAGGACCCTATCACTAACATAACAGGGCTGAGCCCCTCCATGGAAGGACCTTATCACTAACATAACAGGGCCTCCATGGAAGGACCTTATCACAAACATAACAGGGCTGAGCCCCTCCATGGAAGGACCTTATCACTAACATAACAGGGCTGAGCCCCTCCATGGAAGGACCTTATCACTAACATAACAGGGCTGAGCCCCTCCATGGAAGAGTATAGTCTGGGTGTCATATGGTCTGATGTACTCTTTCAAACATAGAGTATAGTCTGGGTGTCATATGGCCTGATGTACTCTTTCAAACATAGAGTATAGTCTGGGTGTCATATGGTCTGATGTTCTCTTTCAAACATAGAGTATAGTCTGGGTGTCGTATGGTCTGATGTACTCTTTCAAACATAGAGTATAGTCTGGGTGTCGTATGGTCTGATGTACTCTTTCAAACATATAGTATAGTCTGGGTGTCATATGGTCTGATGTACTCTTTCAAACATAGAGTATAGTCTGGGTGTCATATGGTCTGATGTACTCTTTCAAACAGAGTATAGTCTGGGTGTCATAGGGTCTGATGTACTCTTTCAAACATAGAGTATAGTCTGGGTGTCATATGGTCTGATGTACTCTTTCAAACATAGAGTATAGTCTGGGTGTCGTATGGCCTGGGTGTCATCTTCTCTGTGCAGGTCCTTGCTACTTCAGCCTGGCAACTAGACCTATTTATATGTAATGCTTTTGCTCTCCTTAATGGTTTGCTCCTACACCACGAGGCTACCTGCCGCCCCAAAATAAGATGTAGGCCTATCAGGGGCTATTAGTTAGTTTTCAGGCCTTGTGGGCGGGTTTTGAGTAGTCATTGGGCTAGAAAAAGTAATTGAATGAAATCACCTGACTGTTTGGATGTGACTGTCAGTAAATGTTTTATTTCTAAAAGATAAAAGATAATGAATAAAAGAGAACAATTGACATTCAATAATTATTTGTCAACATGCTGGATCTCTGTTTAGTTGTCACTGTGTTAACCACAACCAACATGTTGGATCTCTGTTTAGTTGTCACTGTGTTAACCACAACCAACATGTTGGATCTCTGTTTAGTTGTCTCTGTGTTAACCACAACCAACATGTTGGATCTCTGTTTAGTTGTCTCTGTGTTAACCACAACCAACATGTTGGATCTCTGTTTAGTTGTCACTGTGTTAACCACAACCAACATGTTGGATCTCTGTTTAGTTGTCACTGTGTTAACCACAACCAACATGTTGGATCTCTGTTTAGTTGTTACTGTGTTAACCACAACCAACATGTTGGATCTCTGTTTAGTTGTCACTGTGTTAACCACAACCAACATGTTGGATCTCTGTTTAGTTGTCACTGTGTTAACCACAACCAACATGCTGGATCTCTGTTTAGTTGTCACTGTGTTAACCACAACCAACATGTTGGATCTCTGTTTAGTTGTCACTGTGTTAACCACAACCAACATGTTGGATCTCTGTTTAGTTGTCACTGTGTTAACCACAACCAACATGTTGGATCTCTGTTTAGTTGTCACTGTGTTAACCACAACCAACATGTTGGATCTCTGTTTAGTTGTCACTGTGTTAACCACAACCAACATGCTGGATCTCTGTTTAGTTGTCACTGTGTTAACCACAACCAACATGTTGGATCTCTGTTTAGTTGTCACTGTGTTAACCACAACCAACATGTTGGATCTCTGTTTAGTTGTCACTGTGTTAACCACAACCAACATGTTGGATCTCTGTTTAGTTGTCACTGTGTTAACCACAACCAACATGCTGGATCTCTGTTTAGTTGTCACTGTGTTAACCACAACCAACATGTTGGATCTCTGTTTAGTTGTCACTGTGTTAACCACAACCAACATGTTGGATCTCTGTTTAGTTGTCACTGTGTTAACCACAACCAACATGTTGGATCTCTGTTTAGTTGTCACTGTGTTAACCACAACCAACATGTTGGATCTCTGTTTAGTTGTCACTGTGTTAACCACAACCAACATGCTGGATCTCTGTTTAGTTGTCACTGTGTTAACCACAACCAACATGTTGGATCTCTGTTTAGTTGTCACTGTGTTAACCACAACCAACATGTTGGATCTCTGTTTAGTTGTCACTGTGTTAACCACAACCAACATGTTGGATCTCTGTTTAGTTGTCACTGTGTTAACCACAACCAACATGTTGGATCTCTGTTTAGTTGTCACTGTGTTAACCACAACCAACATGCTGGATCTCTGTTTAGTTGTCACTGTGTTAACCACAACCAACATGTTGGATCTCTGTTTAGTTGTCACTGTGTTGACCACAACCAACATGTTGGATCTCTGTTTAGTTGTTACTGTGTTAACCACAACCAACATGTTGGATCTCTGTTTAGTTGTCACTGTGTTAACCACAACCAACATGCTGGATCTCTGTTTAGTTGTCACTGTGTTAACCACAACCAACATGTTGGATCTCTGTTTAGTTGTCACTGTGTTAACCACAACCAACATGATGGATCTCTGTTTAGTTGTCACTGTGTTAACCACAACCAACATGCTGGATCTCTGTTTAGTTGTCACTGTGTTGACCACAACCAACATGTTGGATCTCTGTTTAGTTGTCACTGTGTTGACCACAACCAACATGTTGGATCTCTGTTTAGTTGTCACTGAGTTAACCACAACCAACATGTTGGATCTCTGTTTAGTTGTCACTGTGTTAACCACAACCAACATGTTGGATCTCTGTTTAGTTGTCACTGTGTTAACCACAACCAACATGCTGGATCTCTGTTTAGTTGTCACTGTGTTAACCACAACCAACATGTTGGATCTCTGTTTAGTTGTCGCTGTGTTAACCACAACCAACATGTTGGATCTCTGTTTAGTTGTCACTGTGTTAACCACAACCAACATGTTGGATCTCTGTTTAGTTGTCACTGTGTTAACCACAACCAACATGTTGGATCTCTGTTTAGTTGTCACTGTGTTAACCACAACCAACATGTTGGATCTCTGTTTAGTTGTCACTGTGTTAACCACAACCAACATGTTGGATCTCTGTTTAGGGGTCAGTGCTCTAAAATGAGTCTCTCTGGGGAGAGAGCGGAGGGGGACCCTGCCTCTAAAATGAGTCTCTCTGGGGAACCTGACACCAAAACCAAAACTAAGAGGTGAGATGACAATATTGTTTCAGAATGTATATTCTAAAACGTGTTTAAATCAGAAAATATTGCATATGTGTACATTCTATATACTGTAACTATATACTATATACTACATTCTATATACTGTAACTATATACTATATACTGCATTCTATATACTGTAACTATATACTATATACTGCATTCTATATACTGTAACTATATACTGTATACTGCATTCTATATACTGTAACTGTATACTATATACTACATTCTATATACTGTAACTATATATTATATACTGCATTCTATATACTGTAACTATATACTATATACTGCATTCTATATACTGTAACTATATACTATATACTACATTCTATATACTGTAACTATATACTATATACTGCATTCTATATACTGTAACTATATACTATATACTACATTCTATATACTGTAACTATATACTATATACTACATTCTATATACTGTAACTATATACTATATACTGCATTCTATATACTGTAACTATATACTATATACTACATTCTATATACTGTAACTATATACTATATACTACATTCTATATACTGTAACTATATACTATATACTACATTCTATATACTGCAACTATATACTATATACTACATTCTATATACTGTAACTATATACTATATACTACATTCTATATACTGTAACTATATACTATATACTACATTCTATATACTGTAACTATATACTATATACTACATTCTATATACTGTAACTATATACTATATACTACATTCTATATACTGTAACTATATACTATATACTACATTCTATATACTGTAACTATATACTATATACTACATTCTATATATTGTAACTATATACTATATACTACATTCTATATACTGTAACTATATACTATATACTGTAACTATATACTATATACTACATTCTATATACTGTAACTATATACTATATACTGCATTCTATATACTGTAACTATATACTATATACTACATTCTATATACTGTAACTATATACTATATACTGCATTCTATATACTGTAACTATATACTATATACTACATTCTATATACTGTAACTATATACTATATACTGCATTCTATATACTGTAACTATATACTATATACTACATTCTATATACTGTAACTATATACTATATACTGCATTCTATATACTGTAACTATATACTATATACTACATTCTATATACTGTAACTATATACTATATACTGCATTCTATATACTGTAACTATATACTATATACTACATTCTATATACTGTAACTATATACTATATACTGCATTCTATATACTGTAACTATATACTATATACTACATTCTATATACTGTAACTATATACTATATACTGCATTCTATATACTGTAACTATATACTATATACTACATTCTATATACTGTAACTATATACTATATACTGCATTCTATATACTGTAACTATATACTATATACTGCATTCTATATACTGTAACTATATACTATATACTACATTCTATATACTGTAACTATATACTATATACTGCATTCTATATACTGTAACTATATACTATATACTACATTCTATATACTGTAACTATATACTATATACTGCATTCTATATACTGTAACTATATACTACATTCTATATACTGTAACAAATACTATATACTACATTCTATATACTGTAACTATATACTATATACTACATTCTATATACTGTAACTATATACTATATACTACATTCTATATACTGTAACTATATACTATATACTACATTCTATATACTGTAACTATATACTATATAGTACATTCTATATACTGTAACTATATACTATATACTACATTCTATATACTACATTCTATATACTGTAACTATATACTATATACTATATACTACATTCTATATACTGTAACTATATACTATATACTACATTCTATATACTGTAACTAAATACTATATACTACATTCTATATACTGTAACTATATACTATATACTACATTCTATATACTATATACTACATTCTATGTACTGTAACTATATACATTATACTACATTCTATATACTGTAACTATATACTATATACTACATTCTATATAATGTAACTATATACTATATACTACATTCTATATACTGTAACTATATACTATATACTACATTCTATATACTGTAACTATATACTATATACTACATTCTATATACTGTAACTATATACTACATTCTATATACTGTAACTATATACTATATACTACATTCTATATACTGTAACTATCTACTACATTCTATATACTGTAACTATATACTACATTCTATATACTGTAACTATATACTATATACTGCATTCTATATACTGTAACTATATACTATATACTACATTCTATATACTGTAACTATATACTATATACTGCATTCTATATACTGTAACTATATACTATATACTACATTCTATATACTGTAACTATATACTATATACTGCATTCTATATACTGTAACTATATACTATATACTACATTCTATATACTGTAACTATATACTATATACTGCATTCTATATACTGTAACTATATACTATATACTACATTCTATATACTGTAACTATATACTATATACTGCATTCTATATACTGTAACTATATACTATATACTACATTCTATATACTGTAACAAATACTATATACTACATTCTATATACTGTAACTATATACTATATACTACATTCTATATACTGTAACTATATACTATATACTACATTCTATATACTGTAACTATATACTATATACTACATTCTATATACTGTAACTATATACTATATAGTACATTCTATATACTGTAACTATATACTATATACTACATTCTATATACTACATTCTATATACTGTAACTATATACTATATACTATATACTACATTCTATATACTGTAACTATATACTATATACTACATTCTATATACTGTAACTAAATACTATATACTACATTCTATATACTGTAACTATATACTATATACTACATTCTATATACTACATACTACATTCTATGTACTGTAACTATATACATTATACTACATTCTATATACTGTAACTATATACTATATACTACATTCTATATAATGTAACTATATACTATATACTACATTCTATATACTGTAACTATATACTACATTCTATACACTGTAACTATATACTATATACTACATTCTATATACTGTAACTATATACTACATTCTATATACTGTAACTATATACTATATACTACATTCTATATACTGTAACTATATACTATATACTACATTCTATATACTGTAACTATATACTATATACTACATTCTATGTACTGTAACTATATACATTATACTACATTCTATATACTGTAACTATATACTATATACTACATTCTATGTACTGTAACTATATACATTATACTACATTCTATATACTGTAACTATATACTATATACTACATTCTATATAATGTAACTATATACTATATACTACATTCTATATACTGTAACTATATACTATATACTACATTTTATACACTGTAACTATATACTATATACTACATTCTATATACTGTAACTATATACTACATTCTATATACTGTAACTATATACTATATACTACATTCTATATACTGTAACTATATACTATATACTACATTCTATATACTGTAACTATATACTATATACTACATTCTATATACTGTAACTATATACTATATACAACATTCTATACACTGTAACTATATACTATACACTATATTCTATATACTGTAACTATATACTAAATACTACATTCTATATACTGTAACTATATACTATATACTACATTCTATATACTGTAACTATATACTATATACTACATTCTATACACTGTAACTATATACTATATACTACATTCTATATACTGTAACTATATACTTTATACTACATTCTATATACTATATACTACATTATATATACTGTAACTATATACTATATACTACATTCTATATACTGTAACTATATACTATATACTACATTCTATATACTGTAACTATATACTATATACTACATTCTATATACTGTAATCATATACTATATACTACATTATATATACTGTAACTATATACTATATACTACATTCTATATACTGTAACTATATACTATATACTACATTCTATATACTGTAACTATATACTATATACTACATTCTATATACTGTAACTATATACTAAATACTACATTCTATATACTGTAACTATATACTATATACTACATTCTATATACTGTAACAAATACTATATACTACATTCTATATACTGTAACTATATACTATATACTACATTCTATATACTGTAACTATATACTATATACTACATTCTATATACTGTAACTATATACTATATACTACATTCTATATACTGTAACTATATACTATATAGTACATTCTATATACTGTAACTATATACTATATACATACATTACATAACTATATACTACATTCTATATACTGACTATATACTATATACTATATACTACATTCTATATACTGTAACTATATACTATATACTACATTCTATATACTGTAACTAAATACTATATACTACATTCTATATACTGTAACTATATACTATATACTACATTCTATATACTACATTCTATATAATGTAACTATATACTATATACTACATTCTATATACTGTAACTATATACTATATACTACATTCTATACACTGTAACTATATACTATATACTACATTCTATATACTGTAACTATATACTACATTCTATATACTGTAACTATATACTATATACTACATTCTATATACTGTAACTATATACTATATACTACATTCTATATACTGTAACTATATACTATATACTACATTCGATATACTGTAACTATATACTATATACTACATTCTATATACTATATACTACATTCTATATACTGTAACTATATACTATATACTACATTCTATATACTGTAACTATATACTATATACTACATTCTATATACTGTAACTATATACTATATACAACATTCTATATACTGTAACTATATACTATACACTATATTCTATATACTGTAACTATATACTAAATACTACATTCTATATACTGTAACTATATACTATATACTACATTCTATATACTGTAACTATATACTATATACTACATTCTATACACTGTAACTATATACTATATACTACATTCTATATACTGTAACTATATACTTTATACTACATTCTATATACTATATACTACATTATATATACTGTAACTATATACTATATACTACATTCTATATACTGTAACTATATACTATATACTACATTCTATATACTGTAACTATATACTATATACTACATTCTATATACTGTAACTATATACTATATACTACATTCTATATACTGTAACTATATACTATATACTACATTCTATATACTGTAACTATATACTATATACTACATTCTATACACTGTAACTATATACTATATACTACATTCTATACACTGTAACTATATACTACATTCTATATACTGTAACTATATACTATATACTACATTCTATATACTGTAACTATATACTATATACTACATTCTATATACTGTAACTATATACTATATACTACATTCTATATACTGTAATCATATACTATATACTACATTATATATACTGTAACTATATACTATATACTACATTCTATATACTGTAACTATATACTATATACTACATTCTATATACTGTAACTATATACTATATACTACATTCTATATACTGTAACTATATACTAAATACTACATTCTATATACTGTAACTATATACTATATACTACATTCTATATACTGTAACAAATACTATATACTACATTCTATATACTGTAATCATATACTATATACTACATTATATATACTGTAACTATATACTATATACTACATTCTATATACTGTAACTATATACTATATACTACATTCTATATACTGTAACTATATACTATATACTACATTCTATATACTGTAACTATATACTAATATACTACTATTCTATATACTGTAACTATATACTATATACTACATTCTATATACTGTAACTATATACTATATACTACATTCTATATACTGTAACTATATACTATATACTACATTCTATATACTGTAACTATATACTATATACTACATTCTATATACTGTAACTATATACTATATACTACATTCTATATACTGTAACTATATACTATATAGTACATTCTATATACTGTAACTATATACTATATACTACATTCTATATACTGTAACTATATACTATATACTACATTCTATATACTGTATATACTATATACTATATACTACATTCTATATACTGTAACTATATACTATATACTACATTCTATATACTGTAACTATATACTATATACTACATTCTATATACTGTAACTAACTATATACTATATACTATATACTACATTCTATATACTGTAACTATATACTATATACTACATTCTATATACTGTAACTATATACTACATTCTATATACTGTAACTATATACTATATACTACATTTCTATATACTGTAACTATATACTATATACTACATTCTATACTGTAACTATAACTATATACTACATTCTATATACTGTAACTATATACTATATACTACATTCTATATACTGTAACTATACTATATACTACATTCTATATACTGTAACTATATACTACATTCTATATACTGTAACTATATACTATATACTACATTCTATATACTTAACTATATACTATATACTACATTCTATATACTGTAACTATATACTATATACTACATTCTATATACTGTAACTATATACTATATACTACATTCTATATACTGTAACTATATACTATATACTACATTCTATATACTGTAACTATATACTATATACTACATTCTATATACTGTAACTATATACTATATACTACATTCTATATACTGTAACTATATACTATATACTACATTCTATATACTGTAACTATATACTATATACTACATTCTATATACTGTAACTATATACTATATACTACATTCTATATACTGTAACTATATACTATATACTACATTTCTATATACTATAATATACATTCTATATACTGTAACTATATACTATATACTACATTCTATATACTGTAACTATATACTATATACTACATTCTATATACTGTAACTATATACTATATACTACATTCTATATACTGTAACTATATACTATATACTACATTCATATCTATATACTATAACTATATACTATATACTATATACTACATTCTATATACTGTAACTATATACTATATACTACATTCTATATACTGTAACTATATACTATATACTACATTCTATATACTGTAACTATATACTATATACTACATTCTATACACTGTAACTACATTCTATATACTGTAACTATATACTATATACTACATTCTATATACTGTAACTATATACTATATACTACATTCTATATACTGTAACTATACTATATACTACATATACTACATTCTATATACTGTAACTATATACTATATACTACATTCTATATACTGTAACTATATACTATATACTACATTCTATATACTGTAACTATATACTATATACACATTCTATATACTGTAACTATATACTATATACTACATTCTATATACTGTAACTATATACTATATACTACATTCTATATACTGTAACTATATACTATATACTACATTCTATATACTGTAACTATATACTATATACTACATTCTATATACTGTAACTATATACTATATACTACATTCTATATACTGTAACTATATACTATATACTACATTCTATATACTGTAACTATATACTATATACTACATTCTATATACTGTAACTATATACTATATACTACATTCTATATACTGTAACTATATACTATATACTACATTCTATATACTGTAACTATATACTATATACTACATTCTATATACTTTAACTATATACTATATACTACATTCTATATACTGTAACTATATACTATATACTACATTCTATATACTGTAACTGTTCTAGATGTTTTGATTAGTTTTGTTGTTCCATTTTTCATCAAATCAAGTCTGTCTTTTTTAAGTGAAATTTACCCACTTTAGAAGCCTTTATAAAGACTTGAAGTCATTTAATAATTTCTATAAACAATCAAATATAATTTATCAACATTTCTGAAAGTGGACACAGCGTTTTGGAATGAAACTCTTCTTATGTTTCCCCATCTGAGCTCAGAGTAGATGAGAGATGTAATGTTTGTCTCTGTTGTGTTGAAGACCAATGAAGCAGGAGAGACCAGCCTCCCCTGTTCCCAGCTGTGTGTCCATGAAGAGTGACAAGAGTGACTGGTCTATGGAACCTCCTATAGTGTTTAGAGAGGGGAACTTTTCTACTGAACAAAGGTAAGAAGAACTCATGGGTCCTGGTCAGTGAGTTAAACAACACTGTATCTAGTCATTTCTCCTCTCCCATTTTCCCATTTATTGTTGTTGTTTTCATAATCCATAGGCTCATCATTTTGTCAATTTCATAGTCCTAAAACAATATTAAACAAACACAACATTCCCTCCGTGTGTGTGTGTGTGTGCACTCCCTGGATGAGGAGATGTAATCTCTATCCTGATTGTCTAGTCACTTTTACCTCTACCTACATGTACATATTATCTCAATTATAGTCTCATTATTACCTCAACTACCTGGTACCCTGCACATTGACTCAGTACTGGTACTCCTTATAGTCTCATTATTACCTCAACTACCTGGTACCCTGCACATTGACTCAGTACTGGTACTCCTTATAGTCTCATTATTACCTCAACTACCTGGTACCCTGCACATTGACTCAGTACTGGTACTCCTTATAGCCTCATTATTACTCAACTACCTGGTACCCTGCACATTGACTATATACTATATACTACATTCTAGCCTAATTATTACCTCAACTATACCCTGCACATTGACTCAGTACTGGTAACTTATAGTCCTATTATTACATTCAACTACCTGGTATATACATTGACTCATATGGTTATCCTTATAGTCTCATTATTCTCAACTACCTGGTACCCTGCACATTGACTCAGTACTGGTACTCATTATAGCCTCACTATTTCAACTACCTGGTACCCTAACATTGACTATACTATATACTATATTCTATATTACTCAACTACCTACTATATGCACATTGACTCATACTGTAACTATATCTCATATTACAATTCTATACCCTGCACATTGACTAGTACTGGTTATCCTTATATATCTCATTATTACTATAACTACCTGGTACCCTGTTCTAGATGTTTTGACTAGTACTGGTTTTATAGTCTCATTATTACCTCAACTACCTGGTACCCTGCACATTGACTTACTGGTACTCCTTATAGTCCATTATTAGAACTACCTGGACCCTGACATTGATTCAGTATAATTTCTATAGTCAATCATTATTATCAACTATCTGGTACCCTGCACATTGACTCAGTTTTGGTGAAACTCCTTATAGTCTCATTATTACCTCAACTACCTGGTAGATAAACATTGCCTCAGTACTGGTATCCTTTAGTCTCATTATTACCTCAAAGACCCTGCACATTGACTCAGTACTGGTTCCCTTATAGTCTCATTATTACCTCAACTACCTGGTACCCTGCACATTGACTCAGTACTGGTTCTCCTTATAGTCTCATTATTACCTCAACTACCTGGTACCCTGCACATTGACTCAGTACTGGTACTCCTTATAGTCTCATTATTACCTCAACTACCTGGTACCCTGCACATTGACTCAGTACTGGTTCTCCTTATAGTCTCATTATTACCTCAACTACCTGGTACCCTGCACATTGACTCAGTACTGGTACTCCTTATAGTCTCATTATTACCTCAACTAGGTACCCTGCACATTGACTCAGTACTGGTACTAGTTATAGTTCATTATTACCTCAACTACCTGGTACCCTCCCATTGACTCCCATTTATTATAGTCTGTTTATTACCTCAACTACCTGGCTCATCCCTGCACATTGACTCAGTACTAAAACTCATTAAACAAACACAACTATTACCTCAACTACCTGGTACCCTGCACATTGACTCAGTACTGGTACTCCTTATAGTCTCATTATTACCTCAACTACCTGGTACCCTGCACATTGACTCAGTACTGGTACTCCTTATAGTCTCATTATTACCTCAACTACCTGGTACCCTGCACATTGACTCAGTACTGGTTCTCCTTATAGTCTCATTATTACCTCAACTACCTGGTACCCTGCACATTGACTCAGTACTGGTACTCCTTATAGTCTCATTATTACCTCAACTACCTGGTACCCTGCACATTGACTCAGTACTGGTTCTCCTTATAGTCTCATTATTACCTCAACTACCTGGTACCCTGCACATTGACTCAGTACTGGTTCTCCTTATAGTCTCATTATTACCTCAACTACCTGGTACCCTGCACATTGACTCAGTACTGGTACTCCTTATAGTCTCATTATTACCTCAACTACCTGGTACCCTGCACATTGACTCAGTACTGGTACTCCTTATAGTCTCATTATTACCTCAACTACCTGGTACCCTGCACATTGACTCAGTACTGGTACTCCTTATAGTCTCATTATTACCTCAACTACCTGGTACCCTGCACATTGACTCAGTACTGGTACTCCTTATAGTCTCATTATTACCTCAACTACCTGGTACCCTGCACATTGACTCAGTACTGGTACTCCTTATAGCCTCATTATTACCTCAACTACCTGGTACCCTGCACATTGACTCAGTACTGGTTCTCCTTATAGTCTCATTATTACCTCAACTACCTGGTACCCTGCACATTGACTCAGTACTGGTACTCATTATAGCCTCATTATTACCTCAACTACCTGGTACCCTGCACATTGACTCAGTACTGGTTCTCCTTATAGTCTCATTATTACCTCAACTAGCTGGTACCCTGCACATTGACTCAGTACTGGTACTCCTTATAGTCTCATTATTACCTCAACTACCTGGTACCCTGCACATTGACTCAGTACTGGTACTCATTATAGCCTCATTATTACCTCAACTACCTGGTACCCTGCACATTGACTCAGTACTGGTTCTCCTTATAGTCTCATTATTACCTCAACTACCTGGTACCCTGCACATTGACTCAGTACTGGTACTCATTATAGCCTCATTATTACCTCAACTACCTGGTACCCTGCACATTGACTCAGTACTGGTACTCCTTATAGTCTCATTATTACCTCAACTACCTGGTACCCTGCACATTGACTCAGTACTGGTACTCCTTATAGTCTCATTATTACCTCAACTACCTGGTACCCTGCACATTGACTCAGTACTGGTACTCCTTATAGTCTCATTATTACCTCAACTACCTGGTACCCTGCACATTGACTCAGTACTGGTACTCCTTATAGTCTCATTATTACCTCAACTACCTGGTACCCTGCACATTGACTCAGTACTGGTACTCCTTATAGTCTCATTATTACCTCAACTACCTGGTACCCTGCACATTGACTCAGTACTGGTACTCCTTATAGTCTCATTATTACCTCAACTACCTGGTACCCTGCACATTGACTCAGTACTGGTACTCCTTATAGTCTCATTGTGTTACTATTTCCTTTGTTTCTATTTCCAAGGTTTAAGGGCAACGTAGCACGTCTGGTGAACAGGGCAGAGCTCCATATCCGCAGGGAGACCAGTAGAAACCACATCAGCAGCACAACAAGGTATCATGTCTGGTGGAGCATTTATCAATACTGATAGGATGGAAAGAAAGGGAGCGCTGCTCTCAGATCAGTTTTCTACATTCATATCTTTCCATCTATTTAAAAAAAAACATAACCAGGAAAGTCAGTAAATATCAAATTCCTATGTTCAATGACGGTGGGTTAGCAGCCTTGTTCATGGGCAGATTAACAGATTTGAACGTTGTCCGCTCGGGGATTTGAACTTGGAACCTGTCAGTTACTCATCCAAAGCTCTAACCACTAGGCTACGCTGCCGTATAGTTTCCAGTATTGAGGAGGTTTAGTCTAATGCTTACCCAATTAAAATGCAGTAAATCCCAGATTTGGCACATCATTGTGTTCATGTTACACATCATTAAATATATTGAGACAAATTTCAGACAGTAGCCTACATGTAGCAAAATAGAACTCAATATACTGAGCAATGTGATTGAAATAGGCCTAAAGCCAACTGTTTATGTTTTAATGCAGTCATCTCAGTTTTCACTTGAAGCAAATTTGTTTAAGTCCCGTGTTTGAATCAATTACAAAGATATGGCAACTTTGTTCTGAATTCATCTGTGGTCACAGAGAGACGGATAAACCATGTGATTCTGTGTTTAACAGAGATCTTCTCTGTATAAAGTCATGCGGAAGGGCAATAAATAATTTAATGACTCACTCAGCTGTTCAGTGGTCTGAGACAGGTGGTAGATTACTCAGCTGTTCTAGTGGTCTGAGGCAGGTGGTAGATTACTCAGCTGTTCTAGTGGTCTGAGACAGGTGGTAGATTACTCAGCTGTTCTAGTGGTCTGAGGCAGGTGTTAGATTACTCAGCTGTTCTAGTGGTCTGAGACAGGTGTTAGATTACTCAGCTGTTCTAGTGGTCTGAGGCAGGTGTTAGATTACTCAGCTGTTCTAGTGGTCTGAGGCAGGTGTTAGATTACTCAGCTGTTCTAGTGGTCTGAGGCAGGTGGTAGATTACTCAGCTGTTCTAGTGGTCTGAGGCAGGTGTTAGATTACTCAACTGTTCTAGTGGTCTGAGGCAGGTGTTAGATTACTCAGCTGTTCTAGTGGTCTGAAGCAGGTGTTAGATTACTCAGCTGTTCTAGTGGTCTGAGGCAGGTGTTAGATTACTCAGCTGTTCTAGTGGTCTGAGGCAGGTGTTAGATTACTCAGCTGTTCTAGTGGTCTGAGGCAGGTGGTAGATTACTCAACTGTCCTAGTGGTCTGAGGCAGGTGGTAGATTACTCAGCTCTTCTAGTGGTCTGAGGCAGGTGGTAGGTTAGTCAGCTGTTCTAGTGGTCTGAGGCAGGTGGTAGGTTACTCAGCTGTTCTAGTGGTCTGAGGCAGGTGTTAGATTAATCAGCTGTTCTAGTGGTCTGAGGCAGGTGTTAGATTACTCAGCTGTTCTAGTGGTCTGAGGCAGGTGTTAGATTACTCAGCTGTTCTAGTGGTCTGAGGCAGGTGTTAGATTACTCAGCTGTTCTAGTGGTCTGAGGCAGGTGGTAGATTACTCAGCTGTTCTAGTGGTCTGAGGCAGGTGGTAGATTACTCAGCTGTTCTAGTGGTCTGAGGCAGGTGTTAGATTACTCAGCTGTTCTAGTGGTCTGAGGCAGGTGTTAGATTACTCAGCTGTTCTAGTGGTCTGAGGCAGGTGGTAGATTACTCAGCTGTTCTAGTGGTCTGAGGCAGGTGGTAGATTACTCAGCTGTTCTAGTGGTCTGAGGCAGGTGTTAGATTACTCAGCTGTTCTAGTGGTCTGAGGCAGGTGGTAGATTACTCAGCTGTTCTAGTGGTCTGAGGCAGGTGGTAGATTACTCAGCTGTTCTAGTGGTCTGAGGCAGGTGTTAGATTACTTAGCTGTTCTAGTAGTCTGAGGCAGGTGTTAGATTATTTGTTACATTTGACTGTATGACTGATTACTCTGAGAGTGAGGCAGATATATATTGACATGATTATTTGTCTCTTTGATCCTAACTGACCTAAAACAGGCAATGTTTACTAGGATTAAGTGTCAGGAGTTGTGAAAAACTGAGTTTAAATATATTTAGCTAAGGTGTATGTTAACTTCCCACTTCAAGTGATAGATTTTAAACAAATGCACCAAAAAAATACAAATCTTTTTCATAATTTCTTTAAACAATAAAAGCTCATTTAGAAACTTTTCTGAAAAAATAAATACTCCTGGTATATACCAGGTATCTTATCACAGAGTAAATACTCCTGGTATATACCAGGTATCTAATCACAGAGTAAATACTCCTGGTATATACCAGGTATCTAATCACAGAGTAAATACTCCTGGTATATACCAGGTATCTTATCACAGAGTAAATACTCCTGGTATATACCAGGTATCTTATCACAGAGTAAATACTCCTGGTATATACCAGGTATCTTATCACAGAGTAAATACTCCTGGTATATACCAGGTATCTTATCACAGAGTAAATACTCCTGGTATATACCAGGTATCTAATCACAGAGTAAATACTCCTGGTATATACCAGGTATCTTATCACAGAGTAAATACTCCTGGTATATACCAGGTATCTTATCACAGAGTAAATACTCCTGGTATATACCAGGTATCTAAACACAGAGTAAATACTCCTGGTATATACCAGGTATCTAATCACAGAGTAAATACTCCTGGTATATACCAGGTATCTTATCACAGAGTAAATACTCCTGGTATATACCAGGTATCTAATCACAGAGTAAATACTCCTGGTATATACCAGGTATCTAATCACAGAGTAAATACTCCTGGTATATACCAGGTATCTAATCACAGAGTAAATACTCCTGGTATATACCAGGTATCTAATCACAGAGTAAATACTCCTGGTATATACCAGGTATCTAATCACAGAGTAAATACTCCTGGTATATACCAGGTATCTAAATCACAGAGTAAATACTCCTGGTATATACCAGGTATCTTATCACAGAGTAAATACTCCTGGTATATACCAGGTATCTAATCACAGAGTAAATACTCCTGGTATATACCAGGTATCTTATCACAGAGTAAATACTCCTGGTATATACCAGGTATCTAATCACAGAGTAAATACTCCTGGTATATACCAGGTATCTTATCACAGAGTAAATACTCCTGGTATATACCAGGTATCTAATCACAGAGTAAATACTCCTGGTATATACCAGGTATCTTATCACAGAGTAAATACTCCTGGTATATACCAGGTATCTAATCACAGAGTAAATAATCCTGGTATATACCAGGTATCTAATCCTGGTATATACCACAGAGTAAATACTCCTGGTATATACCAGGTATCTAATCACAGAGTAAATACTCCTGGTATATACCAGGTATCTAATCACAGAGTAAATACTCCTGGTATATACCAGGTATCTTATCACAGAGTAAATACTCCTGGTATATACCAGGTATCTTATCACAGAGTAAATACTCCTGGTATATACCAGGTATCTTATCACAGAGTAAATACTCCTGGTATATACCAGGTATCTAATCACAGAGTAAATACTCCTGGTATATACCAGGTATCTTATCACAGAGTAAATACTCCTGGTATATACCAGGTATCTAATCACAGAGTAAATACTCTGGTATATACCAGGTATCTTATCACAGAGTAAATACCAGGTATATACCAGGTATCTAATCACAGGTATCTATGGTATATACCAGGTATCTAATCACAGAGTAAATACTCCTGTTATATACCAGATATCTTATCACAGAGTAAATACTCCTGGTATATACCAGGTATCTTAATCACAGAGTAGATACTCCTGGTATATACCAGGTATCTAATCACAGAGGAAATACCATGTATCTTATCACAGAGTAAATACTCCTGGTATATACCAGGTATCTAAACACAGGTATATACCATGTACCTAGCCACAGAGTAAATACTCCTGGTATATACCAGGTATCTAACTACAGACTAAATACTCCTGGTATATACCAGGTTTCTAATCACAGAGTAAATACTCCTGATATCAAATGTTAAACACAGGTTCTACAAATCCCAGAGCACAAAACAGACAAGGTTTTAAAAATCTAACTTTTAAAAGGTTGTATTCTGTTAACTCAAACCCAAGTAAAACTGAATGCAAGCTCTTCAACTGATCGCTGCCTGCACCTGCCCACCTGACTAGCATCACTACTCTGGACGGTTCTGACTTAGAATACGTGGACAACTACAAATACCTGGGTGTCTAGTTAGACTGTAAACTCTCCTTCCAGACTCACATTAAGCATCTCCAATCCAAAATTAAATCTAGAATCAGCTTCCTATTTCGCAACAAAGCCTCCTTCACTCATGCTGCCAAACATACCCTCGTAAAACTGACTAGCCTACCGACTGTCATTTACAAAATAGCCTCCAACACTCTACTCAGCAAATCGGATGCAGTCTATCACAGTGCCATCCGTTTTGTCACCAAAGCCCCATATACTACCCACCACTGCGACCTGTATGCTGTTGTTGGCTGGTCCTCACTACACATTCGCCGCCAAACCCACTGGCTCCAGGTCATTTGTAAGTCTTTGTAAGGTAAAGCCACGCCTTATCTCAGCTCACTGGTCACCATAGCAACACCCACTTGTAGCACGCGCTCCAGCAGGTATATTTCACTGGTCATCCCCAAAGCCAACACCACTATGGCACTATGGCCTCTCTATTGCCTTAATTCCCTAATCGTACTACATTTGCACACACTGAACATAGATTGTTCTATTGTTACTGACTGTCCATTTGCTAATCCCTTTCTATTGTTACCGACTGTCTGTTTGCTAATCCCTTTCTATTGTGTTACCGACTGTCCGTTTGCTAATCCCTTTCTATTGTGTTACCGACTGTCCGTTTGCTAATCCCTTTCTATTGTGTTACCGACTGTCCATTTGCTAATCCCTTTCTATTGTTACCGACTGTCCATTTGCTAATCCCTTTCTATTGTTACCGACTGTCTGTTTGCTAATCCCTTTCTATTGTGTTACCGACTGTCCGTTTGCTAATCCCTTTCTATTGTGTTACCGACTGTCCGTTTGCTAATCCCTTTCTATTGTGTTACCGACTGTCCATTTGCTAATCCCTTTCTATTGTTACCGACTGTCTGTTTGCTAATCCCTTTCTATTGTGTTACCGACTGTCCATTTGCTAATCCCTTTCTATTGTTACCGACTGTCTGTTTGCTAATCCCTTTCTATTGTGTTACCGACTGTCCATTTGCTAATCCCTTTCTATTGTGTTACCGACTGTCCGTTTGCTAATCCCTTTCTATTGTGTTACCGACTGTCCGTTTGCTAATCCCTTTCTATTGTGTTACCGACTGTCCGTTTGCTAATCCCTTTCTATTGTGTTACCGACTGTCCGTTTGCTAATCCCTTTCTATTGTGTTACCGACTGTCCGTTTGCTAATCCCTTTCTATTGTGTTACCGACTGTCCATTTGCTAATCCCTTTCTATTGTTACCGACTGTCTGTTTGCTAATCCCTTTCTATTGTGTTACCGACTGTCCGTTTGCTAATCCCTTTCTATTGTGTTACCGACTGTCCGTTTGCTAATCCCTTTCTATTGTGTTACCGACTGTCCATTTGCTAATCCCTTTCTATTGTGTTACCGACTGTCCGTTTGCTAATCCATTTACATTTACATTTAAGTCATTTAGCTAATCGCTCTTATCAGAGCGACTTACAAATTGGTGCGTTCACCTTAAGACATCCAGTGGAACAGCCACTTTACAATAGTGCATCTAAATCTTTTAAGGGGGGGGTGAGAAGGATTACTTTATCCTATCCTAGGTATTCCTGAAAGAGGTGGGGTTTCAGGTGTCTCCGGAAGGTGGTGATTGACTCCGCTGTCCTGGCGTTGTGAGGAGTTTGTTCCACCATTGGGGGCCAGAGCAGCGAACAGTTTTGACTGGGCTGCGCGGAACTGTACTTCCTCAGTGGTAATCCCTTTCTATTGTGTTACCGACTGTCCGTTTGCTAATCCCTTTCTATTGTGTTACCGACTGTCCGTTTGCTAATCCCTTTCTATTGTGTTACCGACTGTCCGTTTGCTAATCCCTTTCTATTGTGTTACTGACTGTCCGTTTGCTAATCCCTTTCTATTGCAGATGTTATTGACTGTCCGTTTGCTAATCCCTTTCTATTGTTACAGACTGTCCGTTTGCTAATCCATGATTTTCTATTGTTACCGACTGTCCGTTTGCTAATCCCTTTCTATTGTGTTACCGACTGTCCGTTTGCTAATCCCTTTCTATTGTTACTGACTGTCCGTTTGCTAATCCCTTTCTATTGTGTTACTGACTGTCCGTTTGCTAATCCCTTTCTATTGTGTTACCGACTGTCCGTTTGCTAATCCCTTTCTATTGTGTTACAGTCCGTTTGCTAATCCCTTTCTATTGTGTTACTGTCCGTTTGCTAATCCCTTTCTATTGTTACCGACTGTCCGTTTGCTAATCCCTTTCTATTGTTACTGACTGTCCGTTTGCTAATCCCTTTCTATTGTGTTACTGACTGTCCGTTTGCTAATCCCTTTCTATTGTGTTACAGTCCGTTTGCTAATCCCTTTCTATTGTGTTACTGACTGTCCGTTTGCTAATCCCTTTCTATTGTGTTACCGACTGTCCGTTTGCTAATCCCTTTCTATTGTGTTACCGACTGTCCATTTGCTAATCCCTTTCTATTGTGTTACAGTCCGTTTGCTAATCCCTTTCTATTGTGTTACTGACTGTCCGTTTGCTAATCCCTTTCTATTGTGTTACCGACTGTCCGTTTGCTAATCCCTTTCTATTGTGTTACCGACTGTCCATTTGCTAATCACTTTCTATTGTGTTACAGTCCGTTTGCTAATCCCTTTCTATTGTTTTACTGACTGTCCGTTTGCTAATCCCTTTCTATTGTGTTACCGACTGTCCGTTTGCTAATCCCTTTCTATTGTGTTATCGACTGTCCGTTTGCTAATCCCTTTCTATTGTGTTACCGACTGTCCGTTTGCTAATCCCTTTCTATTGTGTTACAGACTGTCTGTTTGCTAATCCCTTTCTATTGTGTTACCGACTGTCCGTTTGCTAATCCCTTTCTATTGTGTTACCGACTGTCCGTTTGCTAATCCCTTGTGTAACTCTAAATTGTTGTTTTTGTCTGCTTTGCTTTATCTTGGCCAGGTCGCAGTTGTAAATTTAAACTTGTCCTTAATAGGCCAACCTGGTTAAATAAAGGTGAAATAAAATGATAAATTAATAACTTAATTACCAATTATTAGAAGGAAAACTATTTCACTCATATTTTAATACATTTTAGGTCAGATTTCATATAAACCTGTAAACACTAGACAGATACTTTAAGGGTTTTTAGCTCAATCATCTGAGCTGGAGTTTACAAACACAACACATAAAGCCAACACATAAACAAATGTAGTCCCAGATATAAATCAAATTGGTGACATACACATGATTAGCAGATGTTATTGGTCACATACACATGGTTAGCAGATGATATTGGTGACATACACATGATTAGCAGATGTTATCGGTCACATACACAGGGTTAGCAGATGTTATTGGTCACATACACAGGGTTAGCAGATGTTATTGGTCACATACACAGGGTTAGCAGATGTTATTGGTCACATACACAGGGTTAGCAGATGTTATTGGTCACATACACATGGTTAGCAGATGTTATTTACAATGTCTGCCTAGGAACAGTGGTTAACTGCCTTGTTCAGGGGCAGATTTTTACCTTGTCAGCTCAGGGATTCAATCTAGCAACCTTTCGGTTACTGGCCCAACACTCTAACCACGAGGCTACCTGCCACCTCTACACTCTAACCACGAGGCTACCTGCCACCTCTACACTCTAACCACAAGGCGACCTGCCACCTCTACACTCTAACCATGAGGCTACCTGCCACATCTACACTCTAACCACAAGGCTACCTGCCATCTCTACACTCTAACCACAAGGCGACCTGCCACCTCTACACTCTAACCACAAGGCTACCTGCCGCCACAGACATACATGGTAGCACTTGTTATACATAATTATTATACATAAATCATTGCCAAAAGCACAAGACATACTGTTGCATGTTGGTCTATATTATTAATGGATTGATCATATAGAAATATAAAACATTCTTTTAACTACTACAATGCAATTACATGTGGAGCAGGAACCACTGACTCACTGCATTATTCTATAGTATTATCAAGACACCTGCTGTTAACTCTTAACTACTTAGGACACCTGCTGTTAACTCTTAACTACTTAGGACAGCTCACCAGGTGTCCTAAATATTGCGTACAGAACTGTCCGCGTCCCCGTGACCAGAACTGTCCGCGTCCACGTTCGGTGTGGCGCCAAGCCGACTTTTTACGCGCAGAGTGGACTGAGGTGATCTCGGGGAATAACGATGGAGTTTGTTACAGTGTTGAGACACCCATTTTATTGTTCAATTTGCATTTTTTCTTTACGGTCGGGGACAGTATGTGTGTAGACAGATCCTTTTCACTCTCTGTCCTTGTTTCAATTTGTGTTTCACCGGATTCATCATCGAGAGGAGGGACAGACGAACGACCTGCTAACTAACCAAGCTATTCGGTACAGCTCGGTAAGCTAGCTAGCTACTTTACCAGCAGCATCCTAGTTATCCTAGCTAGTCGGTACAGCTCGGTAAGCTAGCTAGCTACTCTACCAGCAGCATCCTAGTTATCCTAGCTACTCGGTACAGCTCGGCTTCTCCCTCTCTCAATGACGGATGCTGGCTACCTCTGTCCGGTTCTCCTCTCTTCACTAGATGGACGGTAACTTTAGTGTTTAAACCCTCTGTGTCCAAGGACCAAACTTTTGAATATTATTTTCAGGGCGCCTCAATAGCAGGTATTGAACCCCGGGTAAATAATCACTAGTCAGAACCTCAACCTCAGTATACATTCATTATAAAAATCATCTTAATATCTGATATTGTGAGTAAACAACCTCGAGAGTGCGTCTTCCAGACCTCCAATAAATTACATCATTCAACCCTCCCGGTTAGTAAATTTACCTCAACATGCCCTGGAGAAGGCAGAGTAACGACACCAGCCTTTTAGCGGGGCTGACAGACTGACTACAACGCTCGCGTCGATAAATTAATTTCGTTTTTAAAAATGACACACTGCTCGCGCGCTGCAACGAGCGTCTAGAAGTCAGTTCTATTTGTGAAACTCTTCTTATGTTTCCCCATCTGAGCTCAGAGTAGATGAGAGATGTAATGTTTGTCTCTGTTGTGTTGAAGACCAATCAAGCAGGAGAGACCAGCCTCCCCTGTTCCCAGCTGTGTGTCCATGAAGAGTGACTGGTCTATGGAACTACCTATATCTTTTAGAAAGGGAGACTTTTCTACTGATCAAAGGTAAGAAGAACTCATGGGTCCTGGTCAGTGAGTTAAACAACACTGTCTCTAGTCATTTCTCCTCCCATTTTCCCATTTATTTTTGTTGTTTTCATAATCCATAGGCTCATCCTTTTGTCAATTTTCATAGTCCTAAAACAATATTAAACAAACACCACATTCCCTCCCTGTGTGACTGTGTGTGTGTGTGTGTGTGTGTGTGTGCTTGTGTTTGTGTGTCTGAACTCCCTGGATGAGGAGATGTAATATTATATTATATTATATATCTATTCTGTTTTTCTAGTCACTTTTACCCCTACCTACATGTACATATTATCTCAATTATAGTCTCATTATTACCTCAACTACCTGGTACCCTGCACATTGACTCAGTACTGGTACTCCTTATAGTCTCATTATTACCTCAACTACCTGGTACCCTGCATATTGACTCAGTACTGGTTCTCCTTATAGTCTCATTATTACCTCAACTACCTGGTACCCTGCACATTGATTCAGTACGCGGAGACGTGCGTCTTGAAGTCAGTTCTATTTGTGACGCAGTTCGCGCTGCATCTCCTCATTGGTTTATAGAAGCAGGTACCCACGTGCCTCCTCCTCATTTAGCAAATAAACATAACTTAACATAAACCTAACTTATTTAAACAATAAAAGCTAATTCACGAACATTTCTGAAAATTGATAAAAAAGCTTTTTGGAATGAAACTCTTCTTATGTTTCCCCATCTGAGCTCAGAGTAGATGAGAGATGTAATGTTTGTCTCTGTTGTGTTGAAGCCCAATCAAGCAGGAGAGACCAGCCTCCCCTGTTCCCAGCTGTGTGTCCATGAAGAGTGACCAGTCTATGAATCCTCCTTTAACCTTTAGAGAGGAGCTTGCTGACACACTGGAGAAATGTAAGATCTGTCTGCCTCATGTTGAATGCTGTTTTATAACATTTAAAAGCTGTAGCTAAAGTACAGATAAAGTAGCTGTGTAACTCAATGATATTGTAGCAGCCTTAACACAACACCTAGTGATCTCATCAAGTAGCAGCAGGGATGTGTTGTGGTGATTCATTTAGAGAGAGAGAACATTAATAATACCATCAATAATACCAATAATAATATAATCAGTCACACCAGTCTGTAATGCATTATGAAAACATTTACACATTTATACAGTCAGTTAAGAGACTAAATTATTATAATTTAAAACTTTATAACAGTCCTACAATACTGTAGGCATTAAAACAGACATAATATTAATATCCTCTGTGTTATTTCTAGATTCAGATGAGCTTGCTGTGATTTGCCAACGTGAACTCAAATCTAATCTAAAGCAGAAGTTTCAATGTGTGTTTGAGGGGATCGCTAAACAAGGAAACCCAACACTTCTCAATAAGATCTACACAGAGCTCTACATCACAGAGGGTGGAACAGGAGAGGTCAATAATGAACATGAGCTGAGACGGATTGAGACAACAACCAGGAAACAAGCAAGACCAGAGACTCCAATCAAATGTAACGACATCTTCACACCCTTAACTGGACAAGACAAACTTATCAGAACTGTGCTGACAAAGGGAGTCGCTGGCATTGGAAAAACAGTCTCTGTACAGAAGTTCATTCTGGACTGGGCTGAAGGAAAAGCAAACCAGGATGTCCAATTTGTATTTTCATTCCCTTTTCGGGAGCTGAATTTGATGAAAGAGGACAACCACACTTTCATTGAACTTCTTAATCACTTCTCAATGGAAAACAAACAATCAGGAATCTCCAGCTACAACAAGTACAAAGTTCTGTTCATCTTTGATGGTCTGGATGAGTGCCGACTGCCCCTAGACTTCCAGAAGAACAAGATCTGTTGGGACGTCACAGATTCAACCTCAGTGGATGTTCTGCTGACAAATCTCATCAGGGGAAATCTGCTTCCCTCTGCTCTCCTCTGGATAACTACCCGACCTGCAGCAGCCAATAAGATCCCTTCATGGTGTGTTGACCAGGTGACAGAGGTACGAGGGTTCAATGACTCACAGAAGGAGGAGTACTTCAGGAAGAGATTCAGTGATGAGGACCTGGCCAGCAGAATCATCTCACACATAAAGACATCAAGGAGCCTCCACATCATGTGCCACATTCCAGTCTTCTGTTGGATTTCTGCTATAGTCCTTGAACACATGCTAAAACACAAGAGAGAAGAGATGCCCAAGACTCTGACTGAGATGTACACACACCTTGTTGTGTTTCATACCAAACAGAAGAATGAAAAGTATCTTGGGAAAGAAGAGACAGGTCCACACTGGAATAAAGAGAGCATTCTGTCACTGGGAAAACTGGCTTTTCAACAGCTTGTGAATGGCAATCTGATTTTCTATGAAGAAGACCTGAAAGAGTCTGGCATTGATGTTAATGAAGCCTCAGTGTACTCAGGATTGTGCACACAGCTCTTTAAAGAGGAATGTGGGCTGTACCAGGACAAGGTGTACTGCTTTGTTCATCTGAGCATTCAGGAGTTTCTGGCTGCTGTATATGTGTTCCTCTCATTCATCAACAACAATGAGAATCTAATGGCCAAACTGCAAACAAAGTCCAGTGTCTTTTCTTCACTGTTCAGAGAGAAGCCTAAAGTTACTGAAGTTACTTTCTACAAGAGTGCTGTGGATAAAGCCTTACGAAGTGAGGCAGGAAACCTGGACCTTTTCCTCCGCTTCCTTCTGGGCCTCTCACTGGAGTCCAATCAGAAGCACTTACGAGGTCTACTGACAAAGACAAGAAGCAGCTCACAGAGCCATGAAGAAACAGTCAAGTACATCAAGGAGAAGATCAGGGAGAATCCCTCTCCAGAGAGGAGCATCAATCTGTTCCACTGTCTGAATGAACTGAATGACCATTCTCTAGTGGAGGAGATCCAAAGATACCTGAACTCAGGAAGTCTCTCAAAACCCAACCTGTCACCTGCACAGTGGTCAGCTCTGGTCTTTGTGTTGCTGACTTCAGAAAAGGAGCTGGATGTGTTTGACCTGAAGAAATACTCCAGATCAGAGGAAGGTCTTCTGAGGCTGCTGCCAGTGGTCAAAGCCTCCAGAGCTGCTCTGTGAGTAAATAAAATGACATATAAGAACTAATCATCAGGAAGAAATATTCAGTTTAGAGAAAATATATATTATAATATGTGTATAATACTATATTGAAAAACGTATTGAATAAATGCATTGATTTTCACATTAGTATAACAATATGGCCATACAATTCTGGGAGACGGAAGATGAATCTATATGTTGTTTGAGAGAATAAACCAAATGCATCTGCCATTGTCCTTCTACACTACTGGTGTTAAATTAACAGTGTGTTTGCGAAGTCATGATGATCTCTTTGTCAGGCTGTCAGGATGTGGAGTCACAGAGGAAGGCTGTGCTTCTCTGCTCTCAACTCTGGAGTCAAACCCCTCACACCTGAGAGAGCTGGACCTGAGTAACAATGACCTGAAGGATTCAGGAGTGAAGCTGCTCTCTGCTGGACTGGAGAATCCCCACTGTAAACTGGAGACTCTGAGGTCAGTATTCCTGTAGTTGGTCAACAAGTGATAACTGTTCACCAGATCCACATGTGTTTACCAGACACACATAGTCCACACCATATGTGTTTGGACAGTGAGGTTTACAGTTTTAAATTTGGTTGTGTTTTAGATTATATTTTTCCTAATTGAAACTGAATGGTGAATAATGTCCTGTCATTTTGGAGTCACTTCACTTGTATTGTCAGTAAGAATAGAAGATGTTTCTGAACACTTCTACATTCATGTGGATGCTACTATGATTACGAATAATCATGAATGGATAGAGAATGATGATGAATGAGAAAGTTAGAGGCACAAAGATCAGAATAAATGCTAACCCCCTCTGTTATTGGTAATGGTTAGAGGTTAGCATGTTTTGTTGTAGTCTCTGTTATTGGTAATGGTGAGAGGTTAGCATGTTTTGTTGTAGCCTCTGTTATTGGTAATGGTGAGAGGTTAGTATGTTTTGTTGTAGCCTCTGTTATTGGTAATGACGAGAGGTTAGTATGTTTTGTTGTAGCCTCTGTTATTGGTAATGGTGAGAGGTTAGCATGTGTTGTTGTAGCCTCTGTTATTGGTAATGGTGAGAGGTTAGCATGTTTTGTTGTAGTCTCTGTTATTGGTAATGGTGAGAGGTTAGTATGTTTTGTTGTAGCCTCTGTTATTGGTAATGGTGAGAGGTTAGCATGTTTTGTTGTAGCCTCTGTTATTGGTAATGGTGAGAGGTTAGCATGTTTTGTTGTAGCCTCTGTTATTGGTAATGGTGAGAGGTTAGCATGTTTTGTTGTAGCCTCTGTTATTGGTAATGGTGAGAGGTTAGTATGTTTTGTTGTAGCCTCTGTTATTGGTAATGGTGAGAGGTTAGTATGTTTTGTTGTAGTCTCTGTTATTGGTAATGGTGAGAGGTTAGCATGTTTTGTTGTAGTCTCTGTTATTGGTAAGGGTGAGAGGTTAGCATGTTTTGTTGTAGCCTCTGTTATTGGTAATGGTGAGAGGTTAGCATGTTTTTTTGTAGCCTCTGTTATTGGTAATGGTGAGAGGTTAGCATGTTTTGTTGTAGTCTCTGTTATTGGTAATGGTGAGAGGTTAGCATGTTTTGTTGTAGCCTCTGTTATTGGTAATGGTTAGAGGTTAACATGTTTTGTTGTAGCCTCTGTTATTGGTAATGGTGAGAGGTTAGCATGTTTTTTTGTAGCCTCTGTTATTGGTAATGGTGAGAGGTTAGCATGTTTTGTTGTAGTCTCTGTTATTGGTAATGGTGAGAGGTTAGCATGTTTTGTTGTAGTCTGTTATTGGTAATGGTGAGAGGTTAGCATGTTTTGTTGTAGCCTCTGTTATTGGTAATGGTGAGAGGTTAGTATGTTTTGTTGTAGCCTCTGTTATTGGTAATGGTGAGAGGTTAGCATGTTTTGTTGTAGCCTCTGTTATTGGTAATGGTGAGAGGTTAGCATGTTTTGTTGTATCCTCTGTTATTGGTAATGGTGAGAGGTTAGCATGTTTTGTTGTATCCTCTGTTATTGGTAATGGTGAGAGGTTAGCATGTTTTGTTGTAGTCTCTGTTATTGGTAATGGTGAGAGGTTAGCATGTTTTGTTGTAGTCTCTGTTATTGGTAATGGTGAGAGGTTAGCATGTTTTGTTGTAGCCTCTGTTATTGGTAATGGTGAGAGGTTAGCATGTTTAGTTGTAGCCTCTGTAACTTTCTCACTCATTATTATTCATGATTCTTTCATGATTTTTCTTAATCATGACATCATCAGGATTAATTTATTATTGTTTAGAAACATGTTATCTACTCTCTTAGACAGAAAAGTTACTCCACTCATCATCCACCATTTTATTGTTGCTCAAAACACAACCCAAAAACACAACCAACACAAACTGCAAATGCAAACAATGACTTTACGACCAAATTTCAATGAATATGAATACCAATTACCTTTGACTACTTTAATATACGTGAATTGGTCAGAATACTTAAGACTTCTTCAAAAGGGGGCTGGATACATAAAGTGCTTTTATTTTTCTAAATGTTGAAACAGAAATGTATTAAAATATCCTCAAATAAAAGGTGACATTATAAACTGTCACCTCATATGAAACATTTGATCTGAAATCCAAAATGTTGGGGTATAGAGCCACATTTAAAATGTTAGCTTCACTGTCTAAATAGATATGGTGTGGACTGTATACTCAATACAATCTAAATCTGATACCTCACTGTCTAAATAGATATGGTGTGGACTGTATACTCAATACAATCTAAATCTGATTCCTCACTGTCTAAATAGATATGGTGTGGACTGTATACTCAATACAATCTAAATCTGATACCTCACTGTCTGTCTTCTGACTGATTCTGCTTTTTAAACTGGTCTGGTCAGTCTACTATAATATTTGTACAAGACGTGTTTCTATCTGCAGGCAATACCAGATCATTTGTCAAATAATGATAAAAAATAATATATATAAATATACTGCCACTATTTTCACCACCAAAGAATATCAGTGTGATTTTAATATGATTTGACTCTTTGCAGGCTGTCAGGCTGTCTAGTCACAGAGGAAGGCTGAGAGAGCTGGACCTGAGCTACAATCACCCAGGAGACTCAGGAGTCAGACTGCTCTCTGCTGGACTGGAGGATCCACACTGCAGACTGGAGAAACTCAAGTATGTAGAGGGTTTATGTCAATGTTCATATCAGACATGTTTGACTTATCAGGCTAGTTAAGACAAACATTCATACCACCACTTGGACAAAGTTATATGCTGACTGTGTGTGTCCAGTTTGTCCTGTGTGTGTGTATCTCCAATGTTTGTGTGTCTCCAGTGTGTTTGTGTGTGTGTGTGTGTGGCCAGTGTGTGTGTGTGTGTGTATCTCCAGTGTTTGTGTGTCTCCAGTGTGTGTGTGTGTGTGTGTCTCCTGTGTGTGTTTGTGTCTCCAGTGTGTGTGTGTCACCAGTGTGTGTGTGTGTGTGTGTGTCTCCTGTGTGTGTTTGTGTCTCCAGTGTGTGTGTGTGTCACCAGTGTGTGTGTGTGTATGTATGTGTGTGTGTGCCTCCAATGTGTGTGTCTCCAGTGTCTGTGTGTGTGTGTGTGTGTCTCGTGTGTGTCTGTGTGTGTCTCCAGTGTGTTTGTTTGTGTGTGTGTGTGTCTCCTGTGTGTCCAGTGTGTGTCACACACACTGGACAAACACACACACACACAAAAACACACACACACACATATACAAGCACTGGACACAAGCACTGGACACACACACACTGGACACACACACACTGGACACACACACACACTGGACACACACACACACTGGACACACACACACACTGGACTCACACACTGGACACACACACTGGACACACACACTGGACGCACACACACTGGACACACACACTGGACGCACACACACTGGACACACACAGACACACACTGGACACACACACACTGGACGCACACACACTGGACACACACAGACACACACTGGACACACACACACTGGACGCACACACACTGGACACACACAGACAAACATTCGCTTGATATATGAAAGTTATATACGTGTGTGTGTGTGTGTGTGTGTGTATCCCTCAATGACTGTCTGTTCTTCTGCTTACCGCTACAGTGTGGAACATGGTGGAGAGAACAGAATGAAACCTGGACTTAGAAAATGTGAGTGTTGACTGCTGTGAAGAATATGACTAAGAATAAGTCTTAATTCAAGTTAAGTCAAAGTCAAAGACCATCATCATTACTTACTTGGTCATATTAAATATCAGCTGTAGTTCTACAGAAGCAAAAATCAGGGACACCAAAGTTTACAAAGAGTTGCTTTGACTGTGTGTGTGTGTGTGTGTGTGTGTGTGTGTGTGTGTGTGTATGTGTGTGGCGTGTTCATGTTACATTGGAAATGTGTGTGTAATTAATGTGAATAAGTGTGTTTTATATTACCATACAGTATAACATATGATCATTCAACAAGTCTCAAGTTACCTTAACTTCTCCTTTTGATACCTAGAAACATCTACATTAAATGAATTAGTGAAAAGTGAGTTAACATTCTAATGTGAATGATGATGATTTCTAATATTGTGTCTGGTTTCATCCATCAGATGTCTGTGATCTCACACTGGACCCAAACACAGTAAACAGACTCCTCTCTCTGTCTGAGGAGAACAGAAAGGTGACATGTAGGACAGAGGAGCAGCCGTATCCTGATCACCCAGAGAGATTTGAGGTCTGGGGACAGGTGCTGTGTAGAGAGGGTCTGACTGGGCGCTGTTACTGGGAGGTAGAGTGGAGTGGGAGAGAGGCTGATATAGGAGTGACATATAAAGGAATCAGCAGGAGAGGAAGGGGTTAAGGACTGTTATCTTGGATGGAATAACAAGTCCTGGAGTCTGAACTGCTCTGACAACATTTACTCTGCCTGGCACAATAATAATCACACTACCATAGACGTCCCCTCCTCCAGCTCCCACAGAGTAGGAGTGTATCTGGACTGGCCAGCCGGCACTCTGTCCTTCTATAGAGCCTCCTCTGACACACTGACCCACCTGTACACATTCACCTCCACATTCGCTGAGCCCCTCTATCCAGGGTTTAGGGTTTGGTGGGATGGCGACTCAGTGTCCCTCTGTCAGTGACACACACACACTGGACAAACACACACACACACACACTGGACAAACACACACTGGACAAATACACACACACACACACACACTGGACACACACACTGGACACGCACACACACACTCTGTACACACACACACTGGGGACACTCTGGACACACACACACATGTGTTGTCTTCTATGTTGAAAAACTAATTATACAATTATATCTGGACATACGCTCCATAGTTGCACAAGTATACAAAGATATATTGTACTTTTCATAATAAAACACACTTGAAACAAGAAAAGGCTGTTAATTGTGAAAACAGTTTGTATTTCATGTTTATTGATTTTACGTTTCCTCTGTCAGGTTGATGTTAACCTGCGACTGGTTGAAACATGAAACAAATATGAAATGAAATACAAAACAATTAAATATGTGGAATAGAATTAAACTAATTGTACAACAGAGTGTTGTAATGCAGGGTTACTATAGCTACATAGTGTTGTAATGCAGGGTTACTATAGCAACAAAGTGTTGTAATGTAGGGTCACTATAGCAACAAAGTGTTGTAATGCAGGGTTACTATAGCAACAGAGTGTTGCAAAGCAAAGTGTTGCAAAGCAGGGTCACTATAGCAACATAGTGTTGTGATGCAGGGTCACTATAGCAACAAAGTGTTGTAATGCAGGGTCACTATAGCAACATAGTGTTGTAATGCAGGGTTACTATAGCAACAGAGTGTTGCAAAGCAGGGTCACTATAGCAACAGAGTGTTGTAATGCAGGGTCACTATAGCAACGTAGTGTTGTAATGCAGGGTTACTATAGCAACAGAGTGTTGCAAAGCAGGGTCACTATAGCAACATAGTGTTGTGATGCAGGGTCACTATAGCAACGTAGTGTTGTGATGCAGGGTCACTATAGCAACAGAGTTCTCTCTGCTCTCTCTTTTCTCTGCTCCCTCTGTTCTCTGCACTCTTTCTGTTCGCTCTCTCTGCTTTCACTCTCTACTCTCTCTCTCTGCTCTAACCCTTTGCTCTCGCTCTCTGCTCTATCTGCTACTCTCTCTGCTCTTTTTGCTCTCTCTCTCTGCTCTCTCTTTTTGCTCTCTCTGTTCTCTGCTCTCTCTGTTCTCTGCTCTATGTTTCTCTCTCCCTCTCTCTTTCTCACTCTGCTCTCTCTCTCTGCTCTCTCTCTCTCTTTTCTCTGCTCTCTCTGCTCTCTTTCTGCTCTTACTCTCTCTGCCCTCTCTGCTCTCTCTCTGCTCTGCTGCTCTCTCTTTTCTCTGCTCTCTATGCTCTCTCTCTTTCTCTGCCCTCTCTGCTCTCACTCTCTGCTCTCTTTCTCTGCTCTGCTGCTCTCTCTTTTCTCTGCTCTCTCTGCTCTCCCTCTGCTCTCTCTCTTTCTCTGCCCTCTCTGCTCTCACTCTCTGCTCTCTCTCTTTGCTCTCTGCTCTCTCTCTCTCTGCTCTCCGCTCTCTCTCTGCTCTCTCAGCCTGCTCTCTCTGCTCTCTCTCTGTCTGCTATCTCTCTGCTCTCTCTCTGCCCTCTCTCTTCTCTCTCTCTCTGCTCTCTGCCTGCTCTCTCTCTGCTCTCTCAGCCTGCTCTCTCTGTTCTCTCCTCTCTCACTCACTCTGCTCTCTCTCTCTGCACTCTCACCCTACTCTCTGCTCTCTCTCTGTCTGCTATCTCTCTGCTCTCTCTCTGCCCTCTCTCTTCTCTCTCTCTCTGCCTGCTCTCTCTCTGCTCTCTCAGCCTGCTCTCTGCTCGCTCTCTCTGCTATCTCTCTCCCTCTCTCTCTCACTCTGCTCTCTCTCTCTGCACTCTCAGCCTCCTCTCTGCTCTCTCAATTCAATTCCAGGGGTTTTATTGGGAAACAAGTGTTAACATTGCCAAAGCAAGTGAGGTAGATAATATATAAAGTATATATTAGTAAGGTAGTGAGGTAGTAATATATAAAGTGAATATATAAAGTGAAATAAACAATACAAATTAACAGTAAACATTACACATACAGAAGTTTCAAAACAATAAAGACATTACAAATGTCATATTATATACAGTGTTAACAATGTATCTCTCTCTACTCTCTGCTCTCTCAGCCTGCTTTCTGCTCACCTTCTCTCTGCTCTCTCTCTTTCTGCTCTCTGCTCTCTCTCTACCCGCTCTCTCTCTGCTCTCTCACTCTCTGTTCTCTCTGCTCTCTCACTCTCTCTCTCTATAATGCTCTCTGCTCTCTCTCAGCCATCTCTCTGCTTTCTCAGCCTGCTTTCTGTTCTCTGCTCTCTCAGCTCTCTCTGCTCTCTCTCTTTTCCCTGCTCTCTGGTCTCTCTGCTCTCTTCTTTCTTCTCTCTCTCTCCCACACTCTGCTCTCTCTCTCTCTCTCTCTGCTCTCTCCCACACACTCTGCTCTCTCTCCCAAACTCTGCTCTCTCTCTCTCTCCCACACTCTGCTCTCTCTCTCTCCCACACTCTGCTCTCTCTTCCACACTCTGCTCTCTCTTCCACACTCTGCTCTCTCTTCCACACTCTGCTCTCTCTCCCACACTCTGCTCTCTCTCTCCCACACTCTGCTCTCTCTCTCCCACACTCTGCTCTCTCTCCCACACACTCTGCTCTCTCTCTCCCACACACTCTGCTCTCTCTCTCCCACACACTCTGCTCTCTCTCTCTGCTCTCTCTCTCCCACACTCTGCTCTCTCTCCCACACTCTGCTCTCTCTCCCACACTCTGCTCTCTCTCTCCCACACACTCTGCTCTCTCTCTCCCACACTCTGCTCTCTCTCTCCCACACTCTGCGCTCTCTCTCTGCTCTCTCTCTCTCCCACACTCTGCTCTCTCTCTCTCCCAGACTCTGCTCTCTCTCTCTGCTCTCTCTCTCCCACTCTCTGCTCTCTCCCCACACTCTGCTCTCTCTGCTCTCTCTCTCTCCCACACTCTGCTCTCTCCCACACTCTCTGCTCTCTCTCTCCACACACTCTGCTCTCTCTCTCCCACACTCTGCTCTCTCTCCCACACTCTCTGCTCTCTCTCTCCCACACTCTCTGCTCTCTCTCTCCCACACTCTCTGCTCTCTCCCACACTCTCTGCTCTCTCTCTCCCACACTCTCTGCTCTCTCTCTCCCACACTCTCTGCTCTCTCTCTCCCACACTCTGCTCTCTCTCTCCCACACTCTCTGCTCTCTCTCTCCCACACTCTCTGCTCTCTCTCTCCCACTCTCTGCTCTCTCTCTCCCACACTCTCTGCTCTCTCTCTCCCACACTCTCTGCTCTCTCTCTCCCACACTCTCTGCTCTCTCTCTCCCACACTCTCTGCTCTCTCTCCCACACTCTCTGCTCTCTCTCCCACACTCTCTGCTCTCTCTCTCCCACACTCTCTCTCTCTCTCCCACACTCTCTGCTCTCTCTCTCCCACACTCTCTGCTCTCTCTCTCCCACACTCTCTGCTCTCTCTCTCCCACACTCTCTGCTCTCTCTCTCCCACACTCTCTGCTCTCTCTCCCACACTCTGCTCTCTCCCACACTCTCTGCTCTCTCTCTCCCCACTCTCTCTCTCTCTCCCACACTCTCTGCTCTCTCCTCCCACACTCTCTGCTCTCTCCCTCCCACACTCTCTGCTCTCTCTCTCCCACACTCTCTGCTCTCTCTCTCCCACACTCTCTGCTCTCTCTCTCCCACACTCTCTGCTCTCTCTCACACTCTCTGCTCTCTCTCACACTCTCTGCTCTCTCTCACACTCTCTGCTCTCTCTATCTTAACAGTGGTGCAGTTTGGACAATCACCACTTGATGGCAGTGTTAAACCAGAAGTGATGAAAACAACATCACTGCAGAGAGAGAGAGAGAGAGTCTAATATACTGATATACAGAATTCAGAAAGTATTCAGACCCCTTGACTTTTTCCACATTTTGTCACGTTACAGACTTATTCTAAAATTGATTAAATAGTTTTTTCCCCTCATCAATCTACATACAATAACCCAGAATTACAAAATAAAACTGTTTATTTTATGTGTGCAAATTTTTATAAAAAAAAAAAATTGATATCACATTTATATCTATTCAGACCCTTTACTCAGTACTTTGTTGAAGCACCTTTGGCAATGATTACAACCTTGAGTCTTCTTGGGTATGATGCTACAAGCTTGGCACACCTGTATTTGGGGAGTTTCTCCCATTCTTCTCTGCAGATCCTCTCAAGCTCTGTCAGGTTGGATTGGGAGCGTCTCTGCACAGCTATTTTCAGGTCTCTCCAGAGATGTTCGATTGGGTTCAAATCCGGGCTTAGGATCATTGTCCTGTTGTCCAGCCTATACTGGGAGGGTAGAGAGTCAGAACAGATAGAGGATCTGGAGCCCTGAGGGGGAGAGAGAGGGGGATGGTAGGGAGTCAGAACAGAGGGAAGAGAGAGGGAAGGGATAGAGTCAGACCAGAGGGAAAGAGAGAGAGAGGGAGGGTAGAGAGTCAGAACAGAGGGAGAGAGAGGGGGGGAGAGTCAGAACAGAGGGAAAGAGAGAGGGAGGGTAGAGAGTCAGAACAGAGGGAAAGAGAGAGAGGGAGGGTAGAGAGTCAGAACAGAGGGGGTAGAGAGTCAGAACGGAGGGAAAGAGAGAGGGGGGAGGGTAGAGAGTCAGAACAGAGGGAAAGAGAGAGAGGGAGGGTAGAGAGTCAGAACAGAGGGAGAGAGAGAGGGGGTAGAGAGTCAGAACGGAGGGAAAGAGAGAGAGGGGGAGGGTAGAGAGTCAGAACAGAGGGAAAGAGAAATAGAAAGGAAGAGAGAAAGGGAGAGATTAGTCAGCAGAAGTTTTTCAGGACGACGTTCGTCTTTAAATTTACTTCTTTATTTCTCTCTTTCCCCACTGAATCAGCCCTGATTCCATGTGTTTCAATGAGGTCTTAGTGGATGTGGCATGTGATTCATGAACCATTACTGCTGTTGGAAAACGTCAGAAAGAGAGAAAGAAGGAAAGGAAGCAGTCCGTTCTGAACTGCTTCAAGGTCAGAAGTTGGTCATGATGTTTCTCTAAAACACAGAACACTAAAGTTGGTCATGATATTTCTCTGAAACACAGAACACTAAAGTTGGTCATGATATTTCTCTGATACACAGAACACTAAAGTTGGTCATGATGTTTCTCTAAAACAGTAAAGACTAAAGTTGGTCATGATGTTTCTCTGAAACACAGAAGACTAAAGTTGGTCATGATGTTTCTCTAAAACAGTAAAGACTAAAGTTGGTCATGATGTTTCTCTGAAACACAGAAGACTAAAGTTGGTCATGATGTTTCTCTAAAACAGTAAAGACTAAAGTTGGTCATGATGTTTCTCTGAAACACAGAAGACTAAAGTTGGTCATAATGTTTCTCTAAAACAGTAAAGACTAAAGTTGGTCATAATGTTTCTCTAAAACAGTAAAGACTAAAGTTGGTCATGATGTTTCTCTAAAACACAGAACACAAAAGTTGGTCATGATGTTGCCTTAGTGGAGCAGAAATCTCAGTGATAAATTGGTAAACTCTGATTTACCCAGAATACCCTGCACAACATCTATTTGCTCCTCTACCAGATGGAAACTATAAGTTTAAGGGCTGCAGTGGCACTTACAGATGTAGATTATCACCCAAACAGGGAAACAGATCCAATCAGAGGTGTTATCACCTCCACTTAGGCAGTTATTTATCCTTGTGGTAAGAATTATGTGGGTAAAACTAAGCGCTAATTTAAAGTATGAATCTCGGAGCATCGTAGCACCATTAGGTGTAAAAACTTGACGTACCCAGTTGCGGCCCACTTTTTGGAAGCGATTTCGTCCCTACGTTATATCAGCATCGATAAAGCCAGTCTTCAGACCTGAACCCAATAGAACATCTTTGGAGGGAGCTGAAAGTCCGTATTGCCCAGCGACAGCCCCGAAACCTGAAGGATCTGGAGAAGGTCTGTATGGAGGAGTGGGCCAAAATCCCTACTGCAGTGTGTGCAAACCTGGTCAAGAACAACAGGAAACGTATGATCTCTGTAATTGCAAACAAAGGTTTCTGTACCAAATATTAAGTTCTGCTTTTCTGATGTATCAAATACTTATGTCATGCAATAAAATGCAAAGGAATTACTTAAAAATCAAACAATGTGATTTTCTGGATTTTTGTTTTAGATTCCGTCTCTCACAGTTGAAGTGTAGCTATGATAAAAATTACAGACCTCTACATGCTTTGTAAGTAGGAAAACCTGCAAAATCGGCAGTGTATCAAATACTTGTTCTCCCCACTGTATATCTAGATCTAATACTTGTTCTCCCCACTGTATATCTAGATCTAATACTTGTTCTCCTCACTGTATATCTAGATCTAATACTTGTTCTCACCACTGTATATCTAGATCTAATACTTGTTCTCACCACTGTATATCTAGATCTAATACTTGTTCTCACCGTGTTAACTCTATATAGACAGTGAGGAGCTGAATGAACAGTGTAATGCTGAATGTTACGTGTTAACTCTATATAGACAGTGAGGAGCAGAATGAACAGTGTAATGCTGAATGTTACGTGTTAACTTGAAAACACAACGTCAAAAACAAAATGAAACTGCTCCCGAAAATGATTAAATGATAAAACTATAAAATGTATGTGTTGATATGTGTACATAAATTGGTCATCAAATGTGATCTGATCTTTATAGACACAACAATAGACAAACACAGTCTGCTTCAACTAATAACACACAAATTATTGTATTTTTCTTGTCTATATTGAATACATCATTTAAACCTTCACAGTGCAGGTTGGAAAAAGTATGTGAACCCCGAGGCTAATCACTTCTCCAAAAGCTAATTGGAGTCAGGAGTCAACTGACCTGGAGTCCAATCAATGAGACGAGATTAGAGATGATGGTTAGAGCTGCCCTATAAAAAAACACTCACACAGTCAGAGTTTACTGTTCACAAGAAGCATTGCCAGTCACAATAGTTACCGTAAAAAAAATGTTTGCAGTTATAAGGCTCTATAAATGTTACTGAATGACGTATCAATGCATTTCCAGTTATAAGGCTCTATGAATGTTACTGAATGACGTATCAATGTATTTCCAGTTATAAGGCTCTATAAATGTTACTGAATGACGTATCAATGTATTTCCAGTTATAAGGCTCTATAAATGTTACTGAATGACGTATCAATGTATTTCCAGTTATAAGGCTCTATAAATGTTACTGAATGACGTATCAATGTATTTCCAGTTATAAGGCTCTATAAATGTTACTGAATGACGTATCAATGTATTTCCAGCTATAAGGCTCTATAAATGTTACTGAATGACATATCAATGTATTTCCAGTTATAAGGCTCTATAAATGTTACTGAATGACGTATCAATGTATTTCCAGTTATAAGGCTCTATAAATGTTACTGAATGACGTATCAATGTATTTCCAGCTATAAGGCTCTATAAATGTTACTGAATGACGTATCAATGCATTTCCAGCAAATATTGAAATAAAAGAGGGTCTCAATGAAATATGTGCAGTGTCACATGTTCAGTGTAAATTGTCTCATGTTTAGTGTAAATTGTCACATGTTTACTGTAATTTGGCACATGTTCAGTGTTAATTGTCACATGACCAGAGCTGTTTACTTCCTGGTTGCACCATGAGAAGAGGATGGCTGCATCAAAGCTCCCAAACAAAAAGTTAGTAAAGTATGTTAACATTCAGAAAGGACAAAGCTCTTTGGTTCACATCATCTTTAAGGTGTCTAGTATTGATATATGCATTTGAAATTACCCGACTTTGTTCAGTGTGGTCATAGAATGAGTAAACATGTTGACGGCAACAATAGAGACCTGCGAGAACACAGTGCATCTAGGTAAACACATACTGATACACATACATAGTTCTACACATACTGATACACATACATAGTTCTACACATACTGATACACATACATAGTTCTACACATACTGATACAGGAACAGAATGAACAGTGTCTATAAAGGTGAACAAAATCTATAAAGGTGTCTGCATGCAGAGAGTCTCCTCCATGAATGGGGAAGAGGTGTATTTATCCTGGGACACACCCGGGCCCAGGTGTGTCTGCATGGAGAGAGTCTCCTCCATGAATGGGGAAGTGGTGTATTTATCCTGGGACACACCCGTGCCCAGGTGTGTCTGCATGGAGAGAGTCTCCTCCATGAATGGGGAAGTGTATTTATCCTGGGACACACCCGGGCCCAGGTGTGTCTGCATGGAGAGAGTCTCCTCCATCCTGTATTTATCCTGGGACACACCCGGGCCCAGGTGTGTCTGCATGGAGAGAGTCTCCTCCATGAATGGGGAAGTGGTGTATTTATCCTGGGACACACCCGGGCCCAGGTGTGTCTGCATGCAGAGAGTCTCCTCCATGAATGGGGAAGTGGTGTATTTATCCTGGGACACACCCGGGCCCAGGTGTGTCTGCATGGAGAGAGTCTCCTCCATGAATGGGGAAGTGGTGTATTTATCCTGGGGACACACCCGGGCCCAGGTGTGTCCCATGTCACTGACGACCCTCCCGGCTCCGCCCACCGGCATCCTAATAAGGAAAACAAGAGCAAAGAGAAGAATACGGCAGACAGAGTGGGAGGGTCGTCACACAGTGGCAACAAACATGGAGGAGAAATACAGTGAGACCTCTGTCAAGAGATGGAACAAGGAGCGACGTGCCTTTGATAAAGTCCCACAACCAAAATGCATTAACTGATACAATGAGCACATGGGTGGTGTTGACCTTCACGACCTACAGGTTTCAAGATACCATATCTCCATCAGGTCTAAGAAGTGGTGGTGGTGTTGACCTTCACGACCTACAGGTTTCAAGATACCATGTCTCCATCAGGTCTAAGAAGTGGTGGTGGCCCATCTTTGCATGGTCTCTCAACAGTGCACTCGTAAACAGCCATTTCTTTTAAAGAGACGTTATGGGAGGGACCATCGACCTGCTCACCTTCTCACTGATAGCGGCACAGTCTCTGATGCAAAAGTTTGGCCCGAAACCACTGAGCCACGGAAGGAGATCTCTACTGGCTGCTACTGTTGAAGATCAGGCAAGATATGACAAGGCTTCTCACTGGCCAATCAGCACGATGCACCGGTTCCAGAGATGTCGTCATTGTGACAAACCCACTACCTATGAGTGTGAGAAATGCAGAGCGCCACTGCACATTGAGTGCTTCAAGATAAACCACCCACAGTAGAACAGGAGATCAGAGTGAATGAAAAAGCCAATAAAAGGTGAGAAGAAGCAGAACAACGGACTCTAGGTAGAAAAGACAAGTCACTAAGGGGTGAGGAGAAGCAGAACAACGGACTCTAGGAAGAAAAGACAAGTCACTAAGGGGTGAGGAGAAGCAGAACAACGGACTCTAGGAAGAAAAGACAAGTCACTAAGGGGTGAGGAGAAGCAGAACAACGGACTCTAGGAAGAAAAGACAAGTCACTAAAGGGTGAGGAGAAGCAGAACAACGGACTCTAGGAAGAAAAGACAAGTCACTAAGGGGTGAGGAGAAGCAGAACAACGGACTCTAGGAAGAAAAGACAAGTCACTAAGGGATGAGGAGAAGCAGAACAACGGACTCTAGGAAGAAAAGACAAGTCACTAAGGGGGTCTGACTGATCGTACTGTATGACAGTAGGTCTGACTGATCGTACTGTATGACAGTAGGTCTGACTGATCCTACTGTGTGACAGTAGGTCTGACTGATCGTACTGTATGACAGGAGGTCTGACTGATCGTACTGTGTGACAGTAGGTCTGACTGATCGTACTGTATGACAGTAGGTCTGACTGATCGTACTGTGTGACAGTAGGTCTGACTGATCGTACTGTATGACAGTAGGTCTGACTGATCGTACTGTGTGACAGTAGGTCTGACTGATCGTACTGTATGACCGTAGGTCTGACTGATCGTACTGTGTGACAGTAGGTCTGACTGATCGTACTGTATGACAGTAGGTCTGACTGATCGTACTGTGTGACAGTATGTCTGACTGATCGTACTGTATGACAGTAGGTCTGACTGATCGTACTGTGTGACAGTAGGTCTGACTGATCGTACTGTATGACAGTAGGTCTGACTGATCGTACTGTGTGACAGTAGGTCTGACTGATCGTACTGTATGACAGTAGGTCTGACTGATCGTACTGTGTGACAGTAGGTCTGACTGATCGTACTGTATGACAGTAGGTCTGACTGATCGTACTGTGTGACAGTAGGTCTGACTGATCGTACTGTATGACAGTAGGTCTGACTGATCGTACTGTGTGACAGTAGGTCTGACTGATCGTACTGTATGACAGTAGGTCTGACTGATCGTACTGTGTGACAGGAGGTCTGACTGATCGTACTGTATGACAGGAGGTCTGACTGATCGTACTGTGTGACAGTAGGTCTGACTGATCGTACTGTATGACAGTAGGTCTGACTGATCGTACTGTGTGACAGTAGGTCTGACTGATCGTACTGTATGACAGTAGGTCTGACTGATCGTACTGTGTGACAGTAGGTCTGACTGATCGTACTGTATGACAGTAGGTCTGACTGATCGTACTGTGTGACAGTAGGTCTGACTGATCGTACTGTATGACAGGAGGTCTGACTGATCGTACTGTGTGACAGTAGGTCTGACTGATCGTACTGTATGACAGTAGGTCTGACTGATCGTACTGTATGACAGTAGGTCTGACTGATCGTACTGTATGACAGTAGGTCTGACTGATCGTACTGTATGACAGTAGGTCTGACTGATCGTACTGTATGACAGTAGGTCTGACTGATCGTACTGTATGACAGTAGGTCTGACTGATCGTACTGTATGACAGTAGGTCTGACTGATCGTTCTGTATGACAGTAGGTCTGACTGATCGTACTGTATGACAGTAGGTCTGACTGATCGTACTGTATGACAGTAGGTCTGACTGGTCGTACTGTCAAATCAAATCAAATCAAATTTTTATTTGTCACATACACATGGTTAGCAGATGTTAATGCGAGTGTAGCGAAATGCTTGTGCTTCTAGTTCCGACAATGCAGTGATAACCAACAAGTAATCTAACTAACAATTCCAAAACTACTCTCTTATACACAGTGTAAGGGGATAAAGAATATGTACATAAGGATATATGAATGAGTGATGGTACAGAGCAGCATACAGTAGATGGTATCGAGTACAGTATATACATATGAGATGAGTATGTAGACAAAGTAAACAAAGTGGCATAGTTAAAGTGGCTAGTGATACATGTATTACATAAGGATGCAGTCGATGATGTAGAGTACAGTATATACGTATGCATATGAGATGAATAATGTAGGGTAAGTAACATTATATAAGGTAGCATTGTTTAAAGTGGCTAGTGATATATTTACATCATTTCCCATCAATTCCCATTATTAAGTGGCTGGAGTTGGGTCAGTGTCAATGACAGTGTGTTGGCAACAGCCACTCAATGTTAGTGGTGGCTGTTTAACAGTCTGATGGCCTTGAGATAGAAGCTGTTTTTCAGTCTCTCGGTCCCAGCTTTGATGCACCTGTACTGACCTCGCCTTCTGGATGATAGCGGGGTGAACAGGCAGTGGTTCGGGTGGTTGATGTCCTTGATGATCTTTATGGCCTTCCTGTAACATCGGGTGGTGTAGGTGTCCTGGAGGGCAGGTAGTTTGCCCCCGGTGATGCGTTGTGCAGACCTCACTACCCTCTGGAGAGCCTTACGGTTGAGGGCGGAGCAGTTGCCGTACCAGGCGGCGATACAGCCCGCCAGGATGCTCTCGATTGTGCATCTGTAGAAGTTTGTGAGTGCTTTTGGTGACAAGCCGAATTTCTTCAGCCTCCTGAGGTTGAAGAGGCGCTGCTGCGCCCCAATTCAGTTTGTCTGTGATGTGTATGCCGAGGAACTTAAAACTTGCTACCCTCTCCACTACTGTTCCATCGATGTGGATAGGGGGGTGTTCCCTCTGCTGTTTCCTGAAGTCCACAATCATCTCCTTAGTTTTGTTGACGTTGAGTGTGAGGTTATTTTCCTGACACCACACTCCGAGGGCCCTCACCTCCTCCCTGTAGGCCGTCTCGTCGTTGTTGGTAATCAAGCCTACCACTGTTGTGTCGTCCGCAAACTTGATGATTGAGTTGGAGGCGTGCGTGGCCACGCAGTCGTGGGTGAACAGGGAGTACAGGAGAGGGCTCAGAACGCACCCTTGTGGGGCCCCCGTGTTGAGGATCAGCGGGGAGGAGATGTTGTTGCCTACCCTCACCACCTGGGGGCGGCCCGTCAGGAAGTCCAGTACCCAGTTGCACAGGGCGGGGTCGAGACCCAGGGTCTCGAGCTTGATGACGAGCTTGGAGGGTACTATGTTGTTGAATGCCGAGCTGTAGTCGATGAACAGCATTCTCACATAGGTATTCCTCATGTCCAGGTGGGTTAGGGCAGTGTGCAGTGTGGTTGAGATTGCATCGTCTGTGGACCTATTTGGGCGGTAAGCAAATTGGAGTGGGTCTAGGGTGTCAGGTAGGGTGGAGGTGATATGGTCCTTGACCAGTCTCTCAAAGCACTTCATGATGACGGAAGTGAGTGCTACGGGGCGGTAGTCGTTTAGCTCAGTTACCTTAGCTTTCTTGGGAACAGGAACAATGGTGGCCCTCTTGAAGCATGTGGGAACAGCAGACTGGTATAGGGATTGATTGAATATGTCCGTAAACACACCGGCCAGCTGGTCTGCGCATGCTCTGAGGGCGTGGCTGGGGATGTCGTCTGGGCCTGCAGCCTTGCGAGGGTTAACACGTTTAAATGTCTTACTCACCTCGGCTGCAGTGAAGGAGAGACCGCATGTTTTCGTTGCAGGCCGTGTCAGTGGCACTGTATTGTCCTCAAAGCGGGCAAAAAAGTTATTCAGTCTGCCTGGGAGCAAGACATCCTGGTCCGTGACTGGGCTGGGTTTCTTCTTGTAGTCCATGATTGACTGTAGACCCTGCCACATGCCTCTTGTGTCTGAGCCATGGAATTGAGATTCTACTTTGTCTCTGTACTGACGCTTAGCTTGTTTAATAGCCTTGCGGAGGGAATAGCTGCACTGTTTGTATTCGGTCATGTTGCCAGACACCTTGCCCTGATTAAAAGCAGTGGTTCGCGCTTTCAGTTTCACGCGAATGCTGCCATCAATCCACGGTTTCTGGTTAGGGAATGTTTTTATCGTTGCTATGGGAACGACATCTTCAACGCACGTTCTAATGAACTCGCACACCGAATCAGCGTATTCGTCAATATTTTTATCTGACGCAATACGAAACATGTCCCAGTCCACGTGATGGAAGCAGTCTTGGAGTGTGGAGTCAGCTTGGTCTGACCAGCGTTGGACAGACCTCAGCGTGGGAGCCTCTTGTTTAAGTTTCTGCCTGTAGGCAGGGATCAACAAAATGGAGTCGTGGTCAGCTTTTCCGAAAGGGGGGCGGGGCAGGGCCTTATATGCGTCGCGGAAGTTAGAGTAACAATGATCCAAGGTTTTACCACCCCTGGTTGCGCAATCGATATGCTGATAAAATTTAGGGAGTCTTGTTTTCAGATTAGCTTTGTTAAAATCCCCAGCTACAATGAATGCAGCCTCCGGATTGGTAATTGGTAATGTTTTGTGAGAGGTTAGCATGTTTTGTTGTAGCCTCTGTTATTGGTAATGGTGAGAGGTTAGCATGTTTTGTTGTAGCCTCTGTTATTGGTAATGGTGAGAGGTTAGCATGTTTTGTTGTAGCCTCTGTTATTGGTAATGGTGAGAGGTTAGCATGTTTTGTTGTAGCCTCTGTTATTGGTAATGGTGAGAGGTTAGCATGTTTTGTTGTAGCCTCTGTTATTGGTAATGGTGAGAGGTTAGCATGTTTTGTTGTAGCCTCTGTTATTGGTAATGGTGAGAGGTTTGTTGTAGCCTCTGTTATTGGTAATGGTGAGAGGTTTGTTGTAGCCTCTGTTATTGGTAATGGTGAGAGGTTTGTTGTAGCCTCTGTTATTGGTAATGGTAGCCTCTGTTATGTTTTGTTTTGTTAGGTTATGTTTTGTTGTAGCCTCTGTTATTGGTAATGGTGAGAGGTTAGCATGTTTTGTTGTAGCCTCTGTTAGCCTCTGTTTGTAATGGTGAGAGGAGTATGTTTTGTTGTAGTTATTGGTAATGGTGAGAGGTTAGTATGTTTTGTTGTAGCCTCTGTTATTATGTTTTGTTGTAGTCTCTGTTATTGGTAATGGTGAGAGGTAGATGTTTTGTTGAGGTTAGTAATGTTTTGTTTTGTAGCCTCTGTTATTGGTAATGGTGAGAGGTTAGCATGTTTTGTTGTAGTCTCTGTTATTGGTAATGGTGAGAGGTTAGCATGTTTTTTTGTTGTAGTCTCTGTTAGTAATGGTGAGAGGTTAGTATGTTTTGTTGTAGTCTCTGTTATTGGTAATGGTGAGAGGTTAGCATGTTTTGTTGTAGTCTCTGTTATTGGTAATGGTGAGAGGTTTATTAGCATGTTTTGTTGTAGTCTCTGTTATTGGTAATGGTGAGAGGTTAGCATGTTTTGTTGTAGTCTCTGTTATTGGTAATGGTGAGAGGTTAGCATGTTTTGTTGTAGTCTCTGTTATTGGTAATGGTGAGAGGTTAGTATGTTTTGTTGTAGCCTCTGTTATTGGTAATGGTGGTGAGAGGTTAGCATGTTTTGTTGTAGTCTCTGTTATTGGTAATGGTGAGAGGTTAGCATGTTTTGTTGTAGTCTCTGTTTATGTTTTGGTAATGGTGAGAGGTTAGCATGTTTTGTTGTAGTCTCTGTTATTGGTAATGGTGAGAGGTTCATGTTTTGTTGTAGTCTCTGTTATTGGTAATGGTGAGAGGTTAGATGTTTTGTTGTAGTCTCTGTTATTGGTAATGTTTAGCATGTTTTGTTGTAGTCTCTGTTATTGGTAATGGTGAGAGGTTAGCATGTTTTGTTGTAGTCTCTGTTTTGTTGTTAGTATGTTTTGTTGTAGCCTCTGTTATTGGTAATGGTGAGAGGTTTATGTTTTGTTGTAGCCTCTGTTATTGGTTTGAGAGGTTGTAGCCTCTGTTATTGGTAATGGTGAGAGGCCTCTGTTATTGGTAATGGTGAGAGGTTAATGTTTTGTTGTAGTCTCTGTTATTGGTAATGGTAGAGGTTAGCATGTTTTGTTGTAGTCTCTGTTATTGGTAATGGTGAGAGGTTTATGTTTTGTTGTAGTCTCTGTTATTGGTAATGGTGAGAGGTTAGCATGTTTTGTTGTAGCCTCTGTTATTGGTAATGTTTTGGTGAGAGGTTAGCATGTTTTGTTGTAGCCTCTGTTATTGGTCTGTTATGTTTTGTTGTAATGTAATGGTGAGAGGTTAGCATGTTTTGTTGTAGCCTCTGTTATTGGTAATGGTGAGAGGTTAGCATGTTTTGTTGTAGCCTCTGTTATTGGTAATGGTGAGAGGTTAGCATGTTTTGTTGTAGCCTCTGTTATTGGTAATGGTGAGAGGTTAGCATGTTTTGTTGTAGCCTCTGTTATTGGTAATGGTGAGAGGTTAGCATGTTTTGTTGTAGTCTCTGTTATTGGTAATGGTGAGAGGTTAGCATGTTTTGTTGTAGCCTCTGTTATTGGTAATGGTGAGAGGTTAGCATGTTTTGTTGTAGCCTCTGTTATTGGTAATGGTGAGAGGTTAGCATGTTTTGTTGTAGCCTCTGTTATTGGTAATGGTGAGAGGTTAGCATGTTTTGTAATTGTTAGTAGCCTCTGTTATTGGTAATGGTGAGAGGTTAGCATGTTTTGTTGTAGCCTCTGTTATTGGTAATGGTGTAATGGTGAGAGGTTAGCATGTTTTGTTGTAGCCTCTGTTATTGGTAATGGTGAGAGGTTAGCATGTTTTGGTAGTCTCTGTTATTGTAATGTGAGAGGTTAGCATGTTTTGTTGTAGCCTCTGTTATTGGTAATGGTGAGAGTATGTTAGCATGTTTTGTTGTAGCCTCTGTTATTGGTAATGGTGAGAGGTTAGCATGTTTTGTTGTAGCCTCTGTTATTGGTAATTGAGAGGTTATGTTTTGTTGTAGCCTCTGTTATTGGTAATGGTGAGAGGTTAGTATGTTTTGTTTTGTTGTAGTCTCTGTTATTGGTAATGGTGAGAGGTTAGCATGTTTTGTTGTAGCCTCTGTTATTGGTAATGGTGAGAGGTTAGCATGTTTTGTTGTAGCCTCTGTTATTGGTAATGGTGAGAGGTTAGCATGTTTTGTTGTAGCCTCTGTTATTGGTAATGGTTGATGTTTTGTTGTAGCCTCTGTTATTGGTAATTGAGAGGTTAGCATGTTTTGTTGTAGCCTCTGTTATTGGTAATGGTGAGAGGTTAGCATGTTTTGTTGTAGCCTCTGTTATTGGTAATGGTGAGAGGTTAGCATGTTTTGTTGTAGCCTCTGTTATTGGTAATGGTGAGAGGTTAGCATGTTTTGTTGTAGCCTCTGTTATTGGTAATGGTGAGAGGTTAGCATGTTTTGTTGTAGCCTCTGTTATTGGTAATGGTGAGAGGTTAGCATGTTTTGTTGTAGTCTCTGTTATTGGTAATGGTGAGAGGTTAGCATGTTGTTGTAGCCTCTGTTATTGGTAATGGTGTTAGCCTCTGTTATTGGTAATGGTGAGAGGTTATGTTTTGTTGTAGTCTCTGTTATTGGTAATGGTGAGAGGTTAGTATGTTTTGTTGTAGCCTCTGTTATTGGTAATGGTGAGGTTAGTATGTTTTGTTGTAGCCTCTGTTATTGGTAATGTTGAGAGGTTAGCATGTTTTGTTGTAGCCTCTGTTATTGGTAATGTTGAGAGGTTAGCATGTTTTGTTGTAGTCTCTGTTATTGGTAATGGTGAGAGGTTAGCATGTTTTGTTGTAGTCTCTGTTATTGGTAATGGTGAGAGGTTGGCATGTTTTGTTGTAGCCTCTGTTATTGGTAATGTTGAGAGGTTAGCATGTTTTGTTGTAGCCTCTGTTATTGGTAATGGTGAGAGGTTAGAATGTTTTCTTGTATCCTCTGTTATTGGTAATGGTGAGAGGTTAGCATGTTTTGTTGTAGCCTCTGTTATTGGTAATGGTGAGAGGTTAGCATGTTTTGTTGTAGCCTCTGTTATTGGTAATGGTGAGAGGTTAGCATGTTTTGTTGTAGTCTCTGTTATTGGTAATGGTGAGAGGTTAGCATGTTTTGTTGTTGAGAGGTTAGCATGTTTTGTTGTAGCCTCTGTTATTGGTAATGGTGAGAGGTTAGCATGTTTTGTTGTAGCCTCTGTTATTGGTAATGGTGAGAGGTTAGCATGTTTTGTTGTAGCCTCTGTTATTGGTAATGGTGAGAGGTTAGCATGTTTTGTTGTAGCCTCTGTTTTTGGTTATGGTGAGAGGTTAGCATGTTTTGTTGTAGTCTCTTTTATTGGTAATGGTGAGAGGTTAGCATGTTTTGTTGTAGTCTATGTTATTGGTAATGGTGAGAGGTTAGCATGTTTTGTTGTAGTCTCTGTTATTGGTAATGGTGAGAGGTTAGCATGTTTTGTTGTATCCTCTGTTATTGGTAATGGTGAGAGGTTAGCATGTTTTGTTGTAGCCTCTGTTTTTGGTTATGGTGAGAGGTTAGCATGTTTTGTTGTAGCCTCTGTTATTGGTAATGGTGAGAGGTTAGCATGTTTTGTTGTATCCTCTGTTATTGGTAATGGTGAGAGGTTAGCATGTTTTGTTGTAGCCTCTGTTTTTGGTTATGGTGAGAGGTTAGCATGTTTTGTTGTAGTCTCTGTTATTGGTAATGGTGAGAGGTTAGCATGCTTGTTGTAGCCTCTGTTATTGGTAATGGTGAGAGGTTAGCATGTTTTGTTGTAGTCTCTTTTATTCGTAATGGTGAGAGGTTAGCATGTTTTGTTGGAGCCTCTGTTATTGGTTATGGTGAGAGGTTAGCATGTTTTGTTGTAGCCTCTGTTATTGGTAATGGTGAGAGGTTAGTATGTTTTGTTGTAGCCTCTGTTATTGGTAATGGTGAGAGGTTAGCATGTTTTGTTGTAGTCTCTGTTATTGGTAATGGTGAGAGGTTACATGTTTTGTTTTGTTGTAGTCTCTGTTATTGGTAATGGTGAGAGGTTAGCATGTTTTGTTGTAGTCTCTGTTATTGGTAATGGTGAGAGGTTAGCATGTTTTGTTGTAGCCTCTGTTATTGGTAATGGTGAGAGGTTAGCATGTTTTGTTGTAGCCTCTGTTATTGGTAATGGTGAGAGGTTAGCATGTTTTGTTGTAGCCTCTGTTATTGGTAATGGTGAGAGGTTAGCATGTTTTGTTGTAGCCTCTGTTATTGGTAATGGTGAGAGGTTAGCATGTTTTGTTGTAGCCTCTGTTATTGGTAATGGTGAGAGGTTAGCATGTTTTGTTGTAGCCTCTGTTATTGGTAATGGTGAGAGGTTAGCATGTTTTGTTGTAGCCTCTGTTATTGGTAATGGTGAGAGGTTAGCATGTTTTGTTGTAGCCTCTGTTATTGGTAATGGTGAGAGGTTAGTATGTTTTGTTGTAGTCTCTGTTATTGGTAATGGTGAGAGGTTAGCATGTTTTGTAGCCTCTGTTATTGGTAATGGTGAGAGGTTAGCATGTTTTGTTGTAGCCTCTGTTATTGGTAATGGTGAGAGGTTAGTATGTTTTGTTGTAGCCTCTGTTATTGGTAATGGTGAGAGGTTAGCATGTTTTGTTGTAGCCTCTGTTATTGGTAATGGTGAGAGGTTAGCATGTTTTGTTGTAGCCTCTGTTATTGGTAATGGTGAGAGGTTAGCATGTTTTGTTGTAGCCTCTGTTATTGGTAATGGTGAGAGGTTAGCATGTTTTGTTGTAGCCTCTGTTATTGGTAATGGTGAGAGGTTAGCATGTTTTGTTGTAGCCTCTGTTATTGGTAATGGTGAGAGGTTAGCATGTTTTGTTGTAGCCTCTGTTATTGGTAATGGTGAGAGGTTAGCATGTTTTGTTGTAGCCTCTGTTATTGGTAATGGTGAGAGGTTAGCATGTTTTGTTGTAGCCTCTGTTATTGGTAATGGTGAGAGGTTAGCATGTTTTGTTGTAGCCTCTGTTATTGGTAATGGTGAGAGGTTAGCATGTTTTGTTGTAGCCTCTGTTATTGGTAATGGTGAGAGGTTAGCATGTTTTGTTGTAGCCTCTGTTATTGGTAATGGTGAGAGGTTAGCATGTTTTGTTGTAGCCTCTGTTATTGGTAATGGTGAGAGGTTAGCATGTTTTGTTGTAGCCTCTGTTATTGGTAATGGTGAGGTTAGCATGTTTTGTTTAGCCTCATGTTTTGTTGTAGCCTCTGTTATTGGTAATGGTGAGAGGTTAGCATGTTTTGTTGTAGCCTCTGTTATTGGTAATGGTGAGAGGTTAGCATGTTTTGTTGTAGCCTCTGTTATTGGTAATGGTGAGAGGTTAGCATGTTTTGTTGTAGCCTCTGTTATTGGTAATGGTGAGAGGTTAGCATGTTTTGTTGTAGCCTCTGTTATTGGTAATGGTGAGAGGTTAGCATGTTTTGTTGTGCCTCTGTTATTGGTAATGGTGAGAGGTTAGCATGTTTTGTTGTAGCCTCTGTTATTGGTAATGGTGAGAGGTTAGCATGTTTTGTTGTAGCCTCTGTTATTGGTAATGGTGAGAGGTTAGCATGTTTTTTGTTGTAGCCTCTGTTATTGGTAATGGTGAGAGGTTAGCATGTTTTGTTGTAGCCTCTGTTATTGGTAATGGTGAGAGGTTAGCATGTTTTGTTGTAGCCTCTGTTATTGGTAATGGTGAGAGGTTAGCATGTTTTGTTGTAGTCTCTGTTATTGGTAATGGTGAGAGGTTAGCATGTTTTGTTGTAGTCTCTGTTATTGGTAATGGTGAGAGGTTAGTATGTTTTGTTGTAGTCTCTGTTATTGGTAATGGTGAGAGGTTAGCATGTTTTGTTGTAGCCTCTGTTATTGGTAATGGTGAGAGGTTAGCATGTTTTGTTGTAGTCTCTGTTATTGGTAATGGTGAGAGGTTAGCATGTTTTGTTGTAGCCTCTGTTATTGGTAATGGTGAGAGGTTAGTATGTTTTGTTGTAGCCTCTGTTATTGGTAATGGTGAGAGGTTAGTATGTTTTGTTGTAATGGTCAATATATTATTTATTAGATTGTTTAAAAAAATAAATAAAAAATTTACCTTTATTTTAGGATTTAGGATCATTTTTACCTATGTTTTATTTAACTAGGCAAGATCAGTTAAGAACAAATTCTTATTTTCAATGACGGCCTAGGAACAGTGGGTTAACTGCCTGTTAAATGGCAGAACGACAGATTTGTACCTTGTCAGCTTGGGGATTTGAACTTGCAACCTTCCAGTTACTAGTCCAACGCTAGTCAAACGCTCTAACCATTAGGCTACCCTGCCGATCATTCATGATCTTTCTCAATCATGGCATCATCAGTCACAAGCTGATGTAGTCACTGTGTTCAAAGAATATGGGATCAAATACTCAACTTTTGACTAATTTAATAAACTATAAGTGAATTGGTCAGAATACTTATAACTTCTTCAAATAGACTAGGTACATAACGTACTTTTTTTTTTCTAAATCGTGAAACAGATTGTATTAAAATACCCTCAAATAAAAGGTGACATTATATACTGTTGAAAAAAATATACTGCCACTAATTTCACCACCAAAGAATAGCAGTGTGATTTTAATATGATTTGACTCTTTGCAGGCTGTCAGGCTGTCTAGTCACAGAGGAAGGCTGTGCTTCTCTGGTCTCAGCTCTGAGGTCAAAACCCCTCACACCTGAGAGAGCTGGACCTGAGCTACAATCACCCAGGAGACTCAGGAGTCAGACTGCTCTCTGCTGGACTGGAGGATCCACACTGCAGACTGGAGAAACTCAAGTATGTAGAGGGTTTATGTCAATGTTCATATCAGACATGTTGGACTTATCAGGCTGGTTAAGACAAACATTATTACCACTTGGACAGAAATAAGTGCTGACTGCTGACTGTGTGTGTGTGTGTGTGTCCAGTGTGTGTGTGTCTCCAGTGTGTGTGTCTCCAGTGTGTCCAGTGTGTGTTCATTGTGTGTGTGTGTGTGTGTGTGTCCAGTGTGTGTGTGTCCAGTGGACACTTGCCACACGCACACTGGACACACACACACAATGAACACACACTGGACACACTGGAGACACACACACACACTGGACACACACACACACACACACACACACTGGAGACACACACACACTGGACACACACACACACACTGGACACACGCACACTGGACACACACACACAATGAACACACACTGGACACACACACACACACTGGAGACACACACACACACACACACACACACTGGAGACGCACACACACTAGAGACACACACACACACACACTGGAGACGCACACACACTGGAGACACACACACACACACTGGAGACACACACACACACACTGGAGACACACACACACACACTGGAGACACACACACACACACACTGGAGACATGCACACACACACACACACTGGAGACACACACACACACACACTGGAGACCCACACACACTGGAGTGTGTGAGTTCAGGTGTATCCCTCAATGACTGTCTGTTCTTCTGCTTACCGCTACATTGTGGAACATGGTGGAGAGAACAGAATGAATCCTGGGATTAGAAAATGTGAGTGTTGACTGCTGTGAAGAATATAGGGTTCAAGAATCAATCTTAATTCAAGTTAAGTCCAAGTCAAAGACCACCATCATTACTGACTTGGTCATATTAAATATCAGCTGTAGTTCTACAGAAGCAGAAATCAGGGACACCAACGTTTACAAAGAGTTGCTTTGACTGTGTGTGTGTGTGTGTGTGTGTGTGTGTGTGTGTGTGTGTGTGCGTGCGTGCGTGCGTGCGTGCGTGCGTGCGTGCGTGCGTGCGTGCGTGCGTGCGTGCGTGCGTGCGTGCGTGTGTAATTAATGGGAATAAGTGTGTTTTATATTACCATACAGTATAACATATGATCATTCAACAAGTCTCAAGTTACCTAAACTTCTCCTTTTGATACCTAGAAACATCTACATTACATGAATTAGTGAAAAGTGAGTTAACATTCTAATGTGAATGATGATGATTTCTAATTTTGTGTCTGGTTTCATCCATCAGATGTCTGTGATCTCACACTGGACCTAAACACAGTAAACAGACACCTCTCTCTGTCTGAGGAGAACAGAAAGGTGACATGGAGGAGAGAGAAGCAGCCGTATCCTGATCACCCAGAGAGATTTAAGGACTGGCAGCAGGTGCTGTGTAGAGAGGGTCTGACTGGGCGCTGTTACTGGGAGGTAGAGAGGAGTGGGAGAGGTGCTGTTATAGGAGTGACATATAAAGGAATCAGCAGGGGAGGAAGGGGTAGGGACAGTAGGCTTGGATACAATGACAAGTCCTGGAGTCTGTACTGCTGTGACAACCGTTACTATGCCTGGCACAATAATAATCTCACTACCATAGATGTCCCCTCCTCCGGCTCCCACAGAGTAGGAGTGTATCTGGACTGGCCAGCCGGCACTCAGTCCTTCTATAGAGCCTCCTCTGACACACTGACCCACCTGTTCACATTCACCTCCACATTCACTGAGCGCCTCTATCCAGGGTTTTGGGTTTGGGGTGATGGCGACTCAGTGTCCCTGAAATAATAATAATTGTTACACAGACACGCACACGCACACACACACACACACACACTGAACACACACACACACACACACACTGGACACACACACACACGAGCTGGACACACACACACTGGACAAACACACACAAACACACAATTGGACACACACACAAAATGGACAAAAACACAAACACACACACACACACACTGGACAAACACACAAACACACACACACACACACACACACTGGACAAACAAAAACACACACGCTGGACACAGACATACACACGCTGGACACACACACACACTGGACACACACACACACACACTGGACACACACACACTGGACACACACAAAAAAACACACACACACACACACTGGACACACACACAAAAACACACACACACACACACTGGACAAACACACAAACACACACACACACACACACTGGACAAACACACACAATGGACTCACAAAAACACAAACACAACACACACACAATGGACAAACAAACACACACACACACACACACGAACACACACACACACACACACACACACACACACACTGAACACACACACACATTGAACAAACACACACACACTGGACAAAAACAAACAGCCACACTGGACAAACACACACACACACACACACACACACACACACACACACACACACACACTGGACAAACAAAAACACACACACACACACACACACACAAACACTGGACACACACACACACTGGACACACTGGACACACACACTGGACACACACACACACACACACACAAACACTGGACAAACACACACACACACACTGGACAAACACAAACACACACACTGGACACACTGGACACACACATTGGACACACACATTGGACACACACACTGGACAAACACACACACACACACTGGACACACTGGACACACACATTGGACACACACACACACACATGCGCGTCTTCCTATAGTTGTGAGGACCTTGACCCAGGACCTCTTACGATAACACTGTTAAAATACCAATAATAATAATGATAATTTGTTGTCTTTTATGTTGAACAACAAATTGTACAATTATATACAATTATATATATATAATTACACTGGACAAACAAACACACACAAAAACAGAGTGGACACACACACACACACAGGACACACACACTGGACAAACACACACTGAATGGACAAACACACACACACACACACACATACAGGACACACACTGGACACACACATTGGACACACACACACACACACACACACATGTTTTAGATGGATCCTCTGTTTATCATCTTGTTTTATACTGTTTTAGATGGATCCTCTGTTTATCATCTTGTTTTATATTGTTTTAGATGGATCCTCTGTTTATCATCTTGTTTTATACTGTTTTAGATGGATCCTCTGTTTATCATCTTGTTTTATTGTTTTATACTGTTTTATCTTGATACTGTTTTGGATCCTCTGTTTATCATCTTGTTTTATACTGTTTTAGATGGATCCTCTGTTTATCATCTTGTTTTATACTGTTTTAGATGGATCCTCTGTTTATCATCTTGTTTTATACTGTTTTATACTGTTTTATCTTGATGTTTTAGATCCTCTGTTTATCATCTTGATCCTCTTTTATATCTTGTTTTTAGATGGATCCTCTGTTTTATCATCTTGTTTTTTATACTGTTTTAGATGGATCCTCTGTTTATCATCTTGTTTTATACTGTTTTAGATGGTTTTATACTGTTTTAGATGGATCTCTGTTTATCATCTTGTTTTATACATCTTGTTTATCATACTGTTTTAGATGGATCCTCTGTTTATCATCTTGTTTTATACTGTTTTAGATGGATCCTCTGTTTATCATCTTGTTTTATACTGTTTTAGATGGATCCTCTGTTTTCATCTTGTTTTATACTGTTTTAGATGGATTTAAACATTTCTTACAATAACACCGTTTTAAGATAACAATGTGATCATTTGTTGTATGTTTTTATGTTGAATAACAAATTGTACAATTATATATATATGCTCTATAGTTGTACTTGTATACAAGGATATATTGTACTTTTCATAATAAAACATAATTGAATCTAGAAAAAGCCTGTTCATTGTGAAAACAGTTTGGTTATCGATTCTTCATTGCCTCTGACAGTCGCAGGTTGATGTTTGTCATGAATCTTGACCTGAAGGCAGGTTGACGTTTGTCATGAATCTTGACCTGGAGGCAGGTTGATGTTTGTCATGAATCTTGACCTGGAGGCAGGTTGATGTTTGTCATGAATCTTGACCTGGAGGCAGGTTGACGTTTGTCATGAATCTGACCTGGAGGCAGGTTGATGTTTGTCATGAATCTTGACCTGGAGGCAGGTTGATGTTTGTCATGAATCTTGACCTGGAGGCAGGTTGACGTTTGTCATGAATCTTGACCTGGAGGCAGGTTGACGTTTGTCATGAATCTTGACCTGGAGGCAGGTTGATGTTTGTCATGAATCTTGACCTGGAGGCAGGTTGATGTTTGTCATGAATCTTGACCTGGAGGCAGGTTGATGTTTGTCATGAATCTTGACCTGGAGGCAGGTTGATGTTTGTCATGAATCTTGACCTGGAGGCAGGTTGATGTTTGTCTTGAATCTTGACCCTCAGTCCCCAGGTGGGTAGATGGCAGGTTGTATAAAGAGAAGCTAGTGATGTGGGGTTCTCTTGAATCTTAACCCTCAGTCCCCAGGTGGGTAGATGGCAGGTTGAATAAAGAGAAGCTAGTGATGTGGGGGTTCTCTCATAACCCTCAGTTCCCAGGTGGGTAGATGGCAGGTTGAATAAAGAGAAGCTAGTGATGTGGGGGTTCTCTCATAACCCTCAGTCCCCAGGTGGGTAGATGGCAGGTTGAATAAAGAGAAGCTAGTGATGTGGGGTTCTCTCATAACCCTCAGTCCCCAGGTGGGTAGATGGCAGGTTGAATAAAGAGAAGCTAGTGATGTGGGGTTCTCTCATAACCCTCAGTCCCCAGGTGGGTAGATGGCAGGTTGAATAAAGAGAAGCTAGTGATGTGGGGTTCTCTCATAACCCTCAGTCCCCAGGTGGGTAGATGGCAGGTTGAATAAAGAGAAGCTAGTGATGTGGGGTTCTCTCATAACCCTCAGTCCCCAGGTGGGTAGATGGCAGGTTGAATAAAGAGAAGCTAGTGATGTGGGGGTTCTCTCATAACCCTCAGTTCCCAGGTGGGTAGATGGCAGGTTGAATAAAGAGAAGCTAGTGATGTGGGGGTTCTCTCATAACCCTCAGTTCCCAGGTGGGTAGATGGCAGGTTGAATAAAGAGAAGCTAGTGATGTGGGGGTTCTCTCATAACCCTTAGTCCCCAGGTGGGTAGATGGCAGGTTGAATAAAGAGAAGCTAGTGATGTGGGGTTCTCTCATAACCCTCAGTCCCCAGGTGGGTAGATGGCAGGTTGAATAAAGAGAAGCTAGTGATGTGGGGTTCTCTCATAACCCTCAGTCCCCAGGTGGGTAGATGGCAGGTTGAATAAAGAGAAGCTAGTGATGTGGGGGTTCTCTCATAACCCTCAGTCCCCAGGTGGGTAGATGGCAGGTTGAATAAAGAGAAGCTAGTGATGTGGGGTTCTCTCATAACCCTCAGTCCCCAGGTGGGTAGATGGCAGGTTGAATAAAGAGAAGCTAGTGATGTGGGGGTTCTCTCATAACCCTCAGTCCCCAGGTGGGTAGATGGCAGGTTGAATAAAGAGAAGCTAGTGATGTGGGGGTTCTCTCATAACCCTCAGTCCCCAGGTGGGTAGATGGCAGGTTGAATAAAGAGAAGCTAGTGATGTGGGGGTTCTCTCATAACCCTTAGTCCCCAGGTGGGTAGATGGCAGGTTGAATAAAGGATTTTTTTAATCAATAATGACTAATTATGTATATATTTCAATCAGGACTGACTAATCAGAATACTATTATGTTACTGTATATGTACTAATCAGAATACTATTATGTTACTGTATATGTATGCATTTTCTTTTAACCTTAGTACTGAATATAATGTGTAAATATAATCAAGAATTAGAGCAATGACTGTCTGTTCCTTGGTAGAAATGAATGAACTTATAGCCAGACTGGCTAGAATGCTTATCTACACAGGCAGACCTTGGCTCGGATCATAAATGATCTAAGTGTTGAGAACCATACAGACATTGTACTGGAGCGGAGATGAGACGGGGTAGACGGGGTAGTACGAAAACTAATGACGTCATTTTCAGTTTATAATCTGTGGTAAACTGTATCGTGTTCAGTACTCTCGAGAATAAACGCTGTTGATTGGTTTTGAGACTGGTCTCTGTCCATTTCATGCAAATAAGAGTCTTACAAATTCTTAGGAATTGACAGTGTTTAATTTTAATTGGGTATTAAAACATATAGGAATTTAATTTCTGTAACAGGTGATAACTGTGTTTGTGGAGTAAAGTATGTGTATCTGTTGGTTTGAAATAAACTTTGAGTGAATATCAGTGAATATTGTTTTTTGAGACTGATTTATGTGATTAAAGAAAACTGTAGTATCCAATACGTGTACTTCACATGGATCTATTATGTTTTTAACCTTAATGGATGGGTGGTGACTGTTGAGAATGATAATGAATTCAGTGAATAGTTGGATATCATGAGGCCAGGCTCCTATAATGTCGTCTAGAAGTCTGTAATATAATGTAGGTTGATGTGGGCACTTGGCCAATGCCTCTCTCTCCCATTCAGCCATGTAAATGTTTGCATATTCCGGGGGCAAATTTCTTGCCCATAGCTGTTCCCTCCACCTGTAAGTATTGCTTATCATTGAACATAAAGTCGTTGTGCGTGAGGCTGATTTCTAATAATTGTAGTATTTCATTCTCTGGTCTATTGCTATCTGGGTGTGCATGGAAAATATTTCTGACCGTCTGTACTCCTGTTGCTGTATTTATGTTAGTGTATAAGCTATTAATGTCTATAGTGGAGATATATGTTTGGGAGTGAACAACTATGGGTTTGATCTTCTCAAGAAAGTGATAAGTGTCTCTGAGGTAGCTGGGGTGTCTAGTGGAGAGAGGGTTGATATAATGATCAATATATTGGGCTCTGTTGTATGATTCACTATTACAGTCTGATACGATTGGCCTGCCAGGAGGAACTTCATAGGGAATAGTCCAGGTTTCTGGTTCTTTATGAATTTTGCAAAGCAGATAAAACAGTCTAGGTGGTGGAGTGTCTGGTCCAAATAGAAAGTCTGATGTGCCGTTTATCATAAAGTGTTTGTATGATTCTACGTAATGTAGTCTGGGTCTGTGGTTGTAGGCTGTTTCCTATTGGTACATAATACTTGGTGTTGGATAACTGTCTATTTGCCTCGTATGTGTATTGATGTTTATCTAGGACCACTGTTTCAGATCCCTTATCTGCCGGTTTCAATATTATGTGAGGGTTGTTTATAAGTTCTTTTATGGCTTGTCTTTCGATGCGGGTGATGTTGTCCTCTCTATCTGCCTGGGTGTGATAGTTGTGAAGGGTGTCTTGGTCGGTTCTGATTAGGTTCTTTACCCTCCTATCTATCTGGGACAGTTTGGGTTCCCAGATTGAAGGAAGGGTGAATGGTAAATGGTTGTCATTCGTCTGATAGTCAAAGTAGTCTAGAAGTTTAAGTCGTCTATGATATTTATATGTGTCCCTATGAAGTTCCTCCCAGTCAAATTTACCAGGGCGGGGAATGAAAGACAACCCCCTCTCCAAAAGTTGGGTCTGTGCTGTTGTGAGTTGAAAAGACTTGGATAAATTCATGATGTTTGATGAGAAGGGGTCAACTACCCCCTCTGCTGGGTAATCTAAGAAAGCAACTGGGGGAGGAAAGGGGGGAGAGAGTACAGGGGGTTGGGGGGAAAAGAAGGGTGTGGTATGGCTAGGTGGATCCAAATTGTGGGTAGAGCCTATTCTAAATGTAGCTGCTCACACCAATTCTTAAAAATGAGGTCTGTTGTGGTTGTTGTCCAGTGTATCAGGTCTGTTGTTGTGTGGAATTCATCATGGGGTATCTCCAAGAGAAATGGGCCATGTGTGGTGATGTAACCGTTAATGACTGAGGTTTCGTTTTCGATCTGGTGAAAGGAGGTGTGAGTGGTTAATAATGGGGATGTAAATAATTGCATTAGGGAAAGTGACTCTTGCTTCCTTGTGCATTGATGCAATCTGTTTGATTGATGTTTTGTATGGGTCATTATCCATATTGTTTATGCCCACCGAGAGAACCACTATGCATGCTGGTGTCTAAATGAACCTCTGTTTTCTCCAGAACATTTGTGAAATGATCAAATCTTGCTCCAGGGTAACTGTCCACTTGTATGTTTGGGTTATGAAATGGAGGGATTCTATTAACATTTGAGTCTCCCAAGACTAGTATTGGTTTATTTCCCTTAAAATTCCAATCCGCCACCTTGCCTTTTGGTCTGTCTTTATGGAACGATGGTTTCTGAAGGGTTGCTGGGGTTGGGGGTTGATGCTGGGGCTGAGGCTGGGGTTGGGGGTTGATGCTGGGGCTGAGGCTGGGGGTTGATGGTGGGGCTGGGGTTGGGGGTTGATGCTGGGGCTGGGGCTGAGGCTGGGGTTGATGCTGGGGCTGGGGCTGAGGCTGGGGTTGGGGGTTGATGCTGGGGCTGGGGCTGAGGCTGGGGTTGGGGGTTGATGCTGGGGCTGGGGCTGAGGCTGGGGTTGGGGTTGATGCTGGGGCTGAGGCTGGGGTTGATGCTGGGGCTGAGGCTGGGGTGAGGCTGGGGTTGATGCTGGGGCTGAGGCTGGGGTTGATGCTGGGGCTGAGGCTGGGGTTGGCTGGGGCTGAGGCTGGGGTTGGGGGCTGATGCTGGGTTTGGGGGTTGATGCTGGGGCTGAGGCTGGGGTTGGGGTTGATGCTGGGGCTGAGACGGGGTTGGGGGTTGATGCTGGGGCTGAGACGGGGTTGGGGGTTGATGCTGGGGCTGAGGCTGGGGCTGAGGTTGGAATTCAAACTGGGGTGAGTATGTTGAGGCGCCAGTTATACAGGGGTCTCGGACTGGCAGTGACATGGTGTCTTTTTGGGAAGGGCTCAGATTGGTTGTTTTTGGGTTGTTGCCCATTGTTTTGTCCATTAGGCTCACCCCCTGATGTGGCGCCTCGTGTTGGTGAGAGCGATAGAGGTGAAATCCTTTCCAAGATTTTAACTGAAACATTGCTGTGTTTAGGAGTTTTAACCAGGGGATTGGGGAGTGTTGCTATAACATTGAGGGTTTCTGGCTGCAGGCCCTATGGTGGAACTCAACTGGGGCCTGAATTAAATTAGAGGTGTTAGTGGTTATCAATTCAAGGTTGGAGCCTATGGTGGGCGATGGGGGACCAATGATACTTTGAATACTGTTCTCCTGGGTGGTCCCTGGGTTATTTAATCTCTGTGGGTCATGAGGGGAAGTGGAGGTAGGGGTTCTCATAATCTCCTTTCCTTTTACTTTGGAAGAAAGTGGGTGCCATGTTGTTCTTAGAATAAGATAAGTTGGAATGAGATGGGGAGGGAGTGGGGGCCATGTTGTTCTTAGAATGAGAGGGGGAGGGAGTGGGGGCCATGTTGTTCTTAGAATGAGATGGGGAGGGAGTGGGGGCCATGTTGTTCTTAGAATGAGATGGGGAGGGAGTGGGGGGGGTGGGGCCATGTTGTTCTTAGAATGAGATGGGGAGGGAGTGGGGGCCATGTTGTTCTTAGAAATGAGATGGGGATGTTGTTCTTAGAATGAGATGGGGAGGGAGTGGGTATAATGTTGTTCTTAGAATGAGATGGGGAGGGATGGGGGCCATGTTGTTCTTAGAATGAGATGGGGAGGGAGTGGGGGCTATGTTGTTCTTAGAATGAGATGGGAAGGAGTGGGGGCCATGTTGTTCTTAGAATGAGATGGGGGGGAGTGGGGGCCATGTTGTTCTTAGTGGGGGCCATGTTGTTCTTAGTATGAGATGGGGAGTTGGGGCAATATTGCTGACATCTCTCTGTGTCTGCGAAGGTGCAACAGGGGATGAGGGTGTTGAGGTACGGATCCCTATCTCAGTAGAAGATTGTGTCTGAGGAAGAGGAGGATACTGATTATTTAGCTTCTGGTTTAAAGAGCACTGTGCTGGGGTAGGGCGTGGCCCCAATGGTGATGATCGTTTTTGAGAAGCCTGAGGCTTAACTAGAGGAGAGAACTTGGGTAAAGGAGGGAAGTCCTCCAACGAGGATGAGAAAGGAACTGGTGCTGAAGTGGTGGGCAGAGAAATCAACTGTGGTGGGGCCTGGATTTGAGCTGAGGCTGTATGCCAGGGGTTCTGTTGTTGTTCCAGTGGACCGGGAGCCAATGTGGTTATTGGCTGGGGGGAGGCTGAGGGGAAGGGGAGCTCTGTAGTGGGGTAAGAAAGGGAGTTGTCTGTTGTGAATTTCTAAGGAATGGTTCAAAATTGTTTCCACTGTAGTGATGGTAGTGTGTGTCAGTTTGTGTGTTTATCTCTTATGCGCCCAATCCACAGCTTTTGGGTTGGGGTTGGGGTTGGGTTAGGGTTAGGGTTGGGGTTGGGTTGGGGTTGGGTTGGGTTAGGGTTGGGTTAGGGTTGGGTTGGGTTAGGGTTGGGTTGGGGTTGGGTTGGGTTAGGGTTGGGTTAGGGTTGGGTTGGGTTGGGGTGAAGCCAGCATGGTGATGGACATGAGTATAAGGTTTGAAGACATATAATTCATTCTGTATTGATGTGTTTTAACCAGACTTCTAGTCCTGTAAACAGAGAGAACAGGGTTATGGTTGGGTTGGGTAGGGTTGGGTTGGGTTGAAGCCAGTATTGATGTGTTTTAACCAGACTTCTAGTCCTGTAAACAGAGAGAACAACATACATGGACTTGTGTTTAACACGGTTTCATGTATTTTAATCATGTTCATTTGTAACTCTCTCTGTATGACAGATTCTCAGTAGGTTTCCATAGTCCATTAACCTAACAGCCTGGCAGGTCTACACACACACACACACACACACACACACACACACACACACACACACACACACACAGAGAGAGAGAGAGAGAGAGAGAGAGAGAGAGAGAGAGAGAGAGAGAGAGAGAGATAGAGAGAGAGACAGAGAGACAGAGAGACAGAGATTGGGTATTGTGGGAATCTTTAATCAGGATGGCTCATTCGGCAGGTCATAGTCTATGTTTGTGAGAGAGAGAGGAGTGTGGAGACTGTAGAGGGGTAGACGGAGAGAAGAGAGAGAGGAGTGTGGAGACTCTAGAGGGGTAGACGGAGAGAAGAGAGAGAGAGGAGACCGGAGACATTATCACCACCTACCACTAGAGGGCGACTAATACACCGTTTTGTTAGTTTGTCATTTGTTCATGGTAAGAAAAGAAATTGGGAAGATTTGGAAGGATTCTGAATGGAGGAATGGTCTAAGATCACTCCCAATGTGTTCTCCAACTCATAACACCTTTTAGAAAAAGGCTCAGTGCCATTATCCACACAAGGTGAGGTATTGAAAGGCGTGTCAATTTTGACCCCGAACCTTTAGAGAGAAAAAATATTACTTGTTAAACACAATCCCTTTCTCTGAGCCATATTGTATTAGTAGAAAATCATTTAATTTCACCATTTTGTTTGAGCATAAAATATAGCTCCGTCTTGGAATGATTTATTTTATAACATCATTTTTACAAATCTTTATCAGGGTGTCAATAATTTGGGACCCCGTTGTATCCTTCACAGTTAGAGATATGTTGAACCTGGATCATCATAATGATTCTACATGTTATAGTATGAACCTGGATCATCATAATGATTCTACATGTTATAGTATGAACCTGGATCATCATAATGATTCTACATGTTATAGTATGAACCTGGATCATCATAATGATTCTACATGTTATAGTATGAACCTGGATCATCATAATGATTCTACATGTTATAGTATGAACCTGGATCATCATAATGATTCTACATGTTATAGTATGAACCTGGATCATCATAATGATTCTACATGTTATAGTATGAACCTGGATCCATCATAATGATTCTACATGTTATAGTATGAACCTGGATCATCATAATGATTCTACATGTTATAGTATGAACCTGGATCATCATAATGATTCTACATGTTATAGTATGAACCTGGATCATCATAATGATTCTACATGTTATAGTATGAACCTGGATCATCATAATGATTCTACATGTTATAATATGAACCTGGATCATCATAATGATTCTACATGTTATAGTATGAACCTGGATCCATCATAATGATTCTACATGTTATAATATGAACCTGGATCCATCATAATGATTCTACATGTTATAATATGCCTTGGCCTTTACTGACCAAAGGTTAAACTGCTGTTATGGTTATGATATACTATGGTGTTGTGTCACTAGACTTTGACCAGATATTATTACATCCAAAGATCAACTGTACCTAGAACATAGATACAGAGACACTTGTCATCAGGAAGGTTCTCTCTCAGCACAACGGAAAATATCTCAATGACTTGACATGTTCTGGTTGTGAATTCAGGCTACATGTTGTTCGGTAAGACTCTTCCCAGGGATTATTGTAAAGTGAAGTAGAGAATTAAATGTCTGGTGTTATTTTAGTGTAGTGAATGACAGTAAAACACTCAGATCTAACAGTCCATTTCACCTGGGACAGCTACGTGACAGTTCAATCATACAAAATGGCGCTAACTGGGTGTAGTCAAGTCACATTCAATAACATGTTGTTCATATAGCTAACTGGGTGTAGTCAAGTCACATTCAATAACATGTTGTTCATATAGCTAACTGGGTGTAGTCAAGTCACATTCAATAACATGTTGTTCATATAGCTAACTGGGTGTAGTCAAGTCACATTCAATAACATGTTGTTCATATAGCTAACTGGGTGTAGTCAAGTCACATTCAATAACATGTTGTTCATATAGCTAACTGGGTGTAGTCAAGTCACATTCAATAACATGTTGTTCATATAGCTAACTGGGTGTAGTCAAGTCACATTCAATAACATGTTGTTCATATAGCTAACTGGGTGTAGTCAAGTCACATTCAATAACATGTTGTTCATATAGCTAACTGGGTGTAGTCAAGTCACATTCAATAACATGTTGTTCATATAGCTAACTGGGTGTAGTCAAGTCACATTCAATAACATGTTGTTCATATAGCTAACTGGGTGTAGTCAAGTCACATTCAATAACATGTTGTTCATATAGCTAACTGGGTGTAGTCAAGTCACATTCAATAACATGTTGTTCATATAGCTAACTGGGTGTAGTCAAGTCACATTCAATAACATGTTGTTCATATAGCTAACTGGGTGTAGTCAAGTCACATTCAATAACATGTTGTTCATATAGCTAACTGGGTGTAGTCAAGTCACATTCAATAACATGTTGTTCATATAGCTAACTGGGTGTAGTCAAGTCACATTCAATAACATGTTGTTCATATAGCTAACTGGGTGTAGTCAAGTCACATTCAATAACATGTTGTTCATATAGCTAACTGGGTGTAGTCAAGTCACATTCACTGGGTGTAGTCAAGTCACATTCAATCATGTTGTTCATATAGCTAACTGGGTGTAGTCAAGTCACATTCAATAACATGTTGTTCATATAGCTAACTGGGTGTAGTCAAGTCACATTCAATAACATGTTGTTCATATAGCTAACTGGGTGTAGTCAAGTCACATTCAATAACATGTTGTTCATATTTGTGGGTTAACAATAGCTAACTTTTCATCACATTCAATAACAAATAGCTAACTGGGTTTCAAGAATATCAGAACATTTGTTGTTTTCTAAATTCCAATGAGCTCCTGCTTCCTGTTGTAATTAGCTAACTGGGTGTAGTGAAAGTCACTGAACATACTTTTCTTAACATTAATATTATGAACTGAATTCAGTAACAGCATCATAATATCATACCTGTTGAACAAAACAACACACTAGAATGAGAGAAATTATTAAAAGAGAAAGTGAGACATTATTATTATTATTATTATTATATTAACCTAATACAATCACATTCAATAACATTTTCATGTGATGCATTAAATCACCTGACTGTTTGGATGTGTCTGTTAGTAAATGTTTTATCTCTAAGAGATAATGAATAAAAGAGAACATATGACCTTCAAGAAATACTGTGTTAACCACAACCAACATGTTGGATCTCTGTTTAGTTGTCACTGTGTTAACCACAACCAACATGTGGATCTCTGTTTAGTTGTCACTGTGTTAACCACAACCAACATGTTGATCTCTGTTTAGTTGTCACTGTGTTAACCACAACCAACATGTTGGATCTCTGTTTAGTTGTCACTGTGTTAACCACAACCAACATGTTGGATCTCTGTTTAGTTGTCACTGTGTTAACCACAACCAACATGTTGGATCTCTGTTTAGTTGTCACTGTGTTAACCACAACCAACATGTTGGATCTCTGTTTAGTTGTCACTGTGTTAACCACAACCAACATGTTGGATCTCTGTTTAGTTGTCACTGTGTTAATAACCACAACCAACATGTTGGATCTCTGTTTAGTTGTCACTGTGTTAACCACAACCAACATGTTGGATCTCTGTTTTAGTTGTCACTGTGTTAACCACAACCAACATGTTGGATCTCTGTTTAGTTGTCACTGTGTTAACCACAACCAACATGCTGGATCTCTGTTTAGTTGTCACTGTGTTAACCACAACCAACATGTTGGATCTCTGGTTAGTTGTCAACTGTTGTTTGTTAACTAAAACGTGTTTCCACCAACATGTTGGATCTCTGTTTTAGTTGTCACTTGTTCTGTAAAACATGTTGGTTCTCATTTTAGTTGTCACTGTGTTTAACCACAACCAACATGTTGGATCTCTGTTTAGGGGACAGTTCTCTAAAATGAGTCTCTCTGGAGCAGAAACACAGGGGGCCACACCTCTAAAATGAGTCTCACTGAGGGAGACAGACACACACACACCCACACCTCTAAAATGAGTCTCTGAGGATGACACAACACCCTGCCTCTAAAATGAGTCTCTCTGAGGAGAGAGAGGAGGGGGATCTCTGTTTAGTTGTCACACTGTGTTAACCACAACCAACATGTTGATCTCTGTTTAGTTGTCCTAACCACAGCCAACCCTGCCTCTAAAATGAGACTCTCTGGGGAACATGACACCAAAGCTAAGAGGTGAGATTACAATGTTGTTTGTTTCTAAAACGTGTTTCCACCATTTTTTCACATTTGTTATTTATCAGACAGTATTGCTCAGGGAAACCAGAAAGGGTTGTCTGTAAATATACAGAAAAGATTTTAATTCATAGTTTTTTGTGTTATGAAGTGTTTTACAGTTTTTAGAAAATATATAGAACCCTTTAATGGAATGTTTGTATCTTGTATTTTAGACTGTGATATTGGTTGTCTCACCAGCAACCACACACACACACACACACACACTTTACACACAACACACACACACACACACACACACACACACACACACACACACACAACACACACACACACACACACACACACACACACACACACACACACACACACACACACACACACACACACACACACACACACACACACACACACACACACACCTCTATAAAATGTTAGCATGACACAATCATTGAGCCTCTTAATTATGATCTAATATGTTGGCAGCAAAACTTTATAGTTTTATTCTGATCGTTGTTACAAGCTGAATTCTGACAATATATCCGTTATATCAACACACTCTTCACTCCTGTTGAAACCAAAAAGGGTTTTATCTTCCTACAATATACAGAACCACTAAAGTTCTATATAGAACCCTTTATAGGAGGTTAGGAAGTGTCTGAGTATACAGTATATATAGAATATATATAGAACCCTTTATAGGAGGTTAGGAAGTGTCTGAGTATACAGTATATATAGAATATATATAGAACCCTTTATAGGAGGTTAGGAAGTGTCTGAGTATACAGTATATATAGAATATATATAGAACCCTTTATAGGAGGTTAGGAAGTGTCAGAGTATACAGTATATATAGAATATATATAGAACCCTTTATAGGAGGTTCTCTTGTGGTGAAGGAGAGTCGGACCAAAAGTAGCGTAATATGATTCATGATATTTTAATGAAGGAAAAACTATACATGAAGAAAATAGAAAATAATGAAATGTGAAAACCGTTATAAACAGCCCTATCTGATGCAAACACAAAGACAGGAACAATCATACAAAACATCAAAGAATATGAACCCTTTATAGGAGGTTCCCAATCAGAGTATACAGTATATATAGAATATGATTAGAACCTTTATAGGAGGTTAGAAGTGTCTAGACAATACAGTATATATAGAATATATAAAACCCTTTATAGGAAAAACACAGTATACAAAATAAACCCATGTCAGAACCCTTTATAGGAGGTTGGAAGTGTCAAATAAATAAAGAAAACACAAAATATATAGAACCCTTTATAGGAGGTTACAAAGTGTCTGACTATACAGTATATATAGAATATATATAGAACCCTTTATAGGAGGTTAGGAAGTGTCTGAGTATACAGTATATATAGAATATATATAGAACCCTTTATAGGAGGTTAGGAAGTGTCTGAGTATACAGTATATATATAGAATATATATAGAACCCTTTATAGGAGGTTAGGAAGTGTCTGAGAATACAGTATATATAGAATATATATAGAACCCTTTATAGGAGGTTAGGAATTGTCTGAGTATACAGTATATATAGAATATATATAGAACCCTTTATAGGAGGTTAGGAAGTGTCTGAGTATACAGTATATATAGAATATATATAGAACCCTTTATAGGAGGTTAGGAAGTGTCTGAGTATACAGTATATATAGAATATATATTTAACCATTTATAGGAGGTTAGCCTGTCTGAGTATACAGTATATATAGAATATATTAGAACCCTTTATAGGAGGTTAGCCTGTCTGAGTATACAGTATATATTTAACCCTTTATATATTGATCAGAACTCTAGAGGTTCTTCTTCACTGAATTGATCTTCATTATATCCAAACACACTGGTGGTCAGGGAGGCATCTCTTTGTTTGAACGATGGTCCACGTCAACTCTGGCATTACAATACATACAATACATACAATACATTACAATACATTTACATTACATTTACAATACAATACAATATATACATTACAATACAATACAATACATACATTACAATACATTACATAGCAAAATACATTACAATACATCTAGGTACTTTACAATAATACATTACATACAATACAGGTATTACAATACATTACAATACATTACATTACAATACAATACAATACAATACATACAATACATTACAATATATTACAATACAGTTTACAATACCAATACAATACAATACAATTTGATACATTACAATACAATACATTACAATACATTACAATATATTACAATACCTTGTTTACAATACAGGGCCTGATACAATAGCCTGGATACATTACAATATACATTACAATACACATACAATACAAGGCAATACAATACAATACATGGTACAATACAATACAATACATACATTACAATACATACATTACAATACAATACAATACATACATTACAATACAATACATTACATACATTACAATACAATACATTACAATACAATACATACATTACAATACATACATTACAATACAATACATACATTACAATACAATACAATACATTACAATACAATACATACATTACAATACATACATTACAATACAATACATACATTACAATACAATACAATACATTACAATACAATACATTACAATACAATACATTACATTACATTACAATACAATACAATACATTACAATACATACATTACAATACATACATTACAATACAATACATACATTACAATACATTACATTACAATACAATACATTACAATACAATACATACAATATAATACATTACAATACAATATAATACAATACATACATTACAATACAATACATTACATTACATTACAATACATTACATTACATTACATACAATATAATACATTACAATACATTACAATACAATATAATACAATACATACATTACAATACAATACATACATTACAATACATTACAATACATACAATACAATACATTACAATACATTACAATATAATACAATACATTACATACATTACATTACAATACATACATGACAATACATTATGTGAGGTTGACAGAGCCATTGGCATTACAATTAGTTACAGCAAACATGTCTGTTCTGCTCCGTTACTTAACCCCCTCCTCTCTTCTTTAGATGGACGGTACACTTTAGTGTTTAACCCCTCCTCTCGTCTTTAGATGGTAGGTAATTTAGTGTTTAACAATCCTCAATCTTCACTAGATGGAGGGTAACTTTAGTGTTTAACCCTCCTCTGGTTCACTTCACTAGATGGAGGTAACTTTAGTGTTTAACCCCTCCTCTCTTCACTAGATGTAGAGTAACTTTAGTGTTTAACCCCTCCTCTCTTCACTAGATGGAAGTAACTTTAGTGTTTAACCCCTCCTCTCTTCTTTAGATGGACGGTAACTTTAGTGTTTAACCCTCCTCTCTTCACTAGATGGACGGTAACTTTAGTGTTTAACCCCTCCTCTCTTCACTAGATGGACAGTAACTTTAGTGTTTAACCCCTCTCTTCTTTAGATGGACTGTAAACTTTAGTGTTTAACCCCTCCTCTCTTCACTAGATGGAGAGGGAGGAGGTAACTTTAGTGTTTAACCCCTCCTCTCTTCACTAGATGGACGGTAACTTTAGTGTTTAACCCCTCCTCTCTTCACTAGATGGAGAGTAACTTTAGTGTTTAACCCCTCCTCTCTTCACTAGATGGACGGTAACTTTAGTGTTTAACCCCTCCTCTCTGGAGAGACTAGATGGACTTTAGTGTTTAACCCCTCCTCTCTTCACTAGATGGACGGTAACTTTAGTGTTTAACCCCTCCTCTCTTCACTAGATGGACGGTAACTTTAGTGTTTAACCCCTCCTCTCTTCACTAGATGGAGGGAGGTAACTTTAGTGTTTAACCCCTCCTCTCTTCACTAGATGGACAGTAACTTTAGTGTTTAACCCCTCCTCTCTTCACTAGATGGAGAGGTAACTTTAGTGTTTAACAGGGAGCCCTCCTCTCTTCACTAGATGGACAGTAACTTTAGTGTTTAACCCCTCCTCTCTTCACTAGATGGACAGTAACTTTAGTGTTTAACCCCTCCTCTCTTCACTAGATGGACAGTAACTTTAGTGTTTAACCCCTCCTCTCTTCACTAGATGGACAGTAACTTTAGTGTTTAACCCCTCCTCTCTTTACTAGATGGACGGAGGACTTTAGTGTTTAACCCCTCCTCTCTTCACTAGATGGACTTGAGTGTTTAACCCCTCCTCTCTTCACTAGAGGACGGTGCCTTTAGTGTTTAACCCCTCCTCTCTTCACTAGATGGAGGTAAGGAGTGTTTAACCCCTCCTCTCTTCACTAGATGGCAGAGGTAACTTTAGTGCTTAACCCCTGGAAGAGGACTAGATGGACGGTAACTTTAGTGTTTAACCCCTCCTCTCTTCACTAGAGGGGCAGTGTAAGTGTTAGTGTTTAACCCCTCATAGTCTTCACTAGATGGACGTTCCAACTTTAGTGAGGAGGCAGAGAGCAGAGAGGACTAGATGGACGGTAACTTTAGTGTTTAACCCCTCCTCTCTTCACTAGATGGATGCGCGGGCCACCGGTAACTTGAGTGTTTAACCTCTCCTCTCTTCACTAGATGGACGGTAACTTTAGTGTTTAACCCCTCCTCTCTTCACTAGATGGAAAGGTAGCTTTAGTGTTTAACCCCTCCTCTCTTCACTAGATGGACTGGAGTGTAAATTAAGGAAGTCTCTTGACTAGATGGACGGTAACTTTAGTGATAACCCCTCCTCTCTTCACTAGATGGACGGTAGACTTTAGTGTATAACCCTCCTCTCTTCACTAGATGGACGGTACCACTTGGGAGTGTTTAACCCCTCCTCTCTTCACTAGATGGACCAGAAGCTTTAGTGTTTAACCCCACCTCTCTTCACTAGATGGACAGTAACTGTTAGTGTTTAACCCCTCCTCTCTTCACTAGATGGACTGGTAACTTTAGTGTTTAACTAGCCCTCTTCACTAGATGGACAGTAACTTTAGTGTTTAACCCCTCCTCTCTTCACCAAGATTAGATGGACGGTAACTTTAGTGTTTAACCCTCCTCTCTTCAGAGATGGACTGGTAACTTTAGTGTTTAACCCCTAATGTAGAGGAGGAGAATGACAATTTGTCTCAGTTCTGAAGTTCAGACAACTCTCTTCACTAGATGGAAGGGTAAATTTAGTGTTTAACCCCTCCTCTCTTCACTAGATGGACGGTAACTTTAGTGTTTAACCCCTGACTAAAATGATCTCTTCACTAGATGGTAGGTAACAAACAGGAGAGACAGTGTTTAACCCCTCCTCTCTTCACTAGATGGACGTTAATGCTTTAGTGTTTAACCCCTCCTCTCTTCACTAGATGGGCGGTAACTTTAGTGTTTAACCCCTCCTCTCTTCACTAGATGGACTTTAGTGTTTAACCCCTCCTCTCTTCACTAGATGGACTTTAGTGTTTAACCCCTCCTCTCTTCACTAGATGGACTGTAACTTTAGTGTTTAACCCTCCTCTCTTCACTAGATGGACGGTAACTTTAGTGTTTAACCCCTCCTCTCTTCACTAGATGGACGGTAACTTTAGTGTTTAACCCCTCCTCTCTTCACTAGATGGACGGTAACTTTAGTGTTTAACCCCTCCTCTCTTCACTAGATGGACGGTAACTTTAGTGTTTAACCCCTCCTCTCTTCACTAGATGGACAGTAACTTTAGTGTTTAACCCCTCCTCTCTTCATTAGATGGAATAACTTTAGTGTTTAACCCCTCCTCTCTTCACTAGATGGACGGTAACTTTAGTGTTTAACCCCTCCTCTCTTCACTAGATGGACGGTAACTTTAGTGTTTAACCCCTCCTCTCTTCACTAGATGGACGGTAACTTTAGTGTTTAACCCCTCCTCTCTTCACTAGATGGACGGTAACTTTAGTGTTTAACCCTCCTCTCTTCACTAGATGGACGGTAACTTTAGTGTTTAACCCTCCTCTCTTCACTAGATGGACGGTAACTTTAGTGTTTAACCCTCCTCTCTTCACTAGATGGACTTTAGTGTTTAACCCTCCTCTCTTCACTAGATGGACTTTAGTGTTTAACCCCTCCTCTCTTCACTAGATGGACTGTAACTTTAGTGTTTAACCCCTCCTCTCTTCACTAGATGGACGGTAACTTTAGTGTTTAACCCCTCCTCTCTTCACTAGATGGACGGTAACTTTAGTGTTTAACCCCTCCTCTCTTCACTAGATGGACGGTAACTTTAGTGTTTAACCCCTCCTCTCTTCACTAGATGGACGGTAACTTTAGTGTTTAACCCCTCCTCTCTTCACTAGATGGACGGTAACTTTAGTGTTTAACCCCTCCTCTCTTCACTAGATGGACGGTAACTTTAGTGTTTAACCCCTCCTCTCTTCACTAGATGGACTTAACTTTAGTGTTTAACCCCTCCTCTCTTCACTAGATGGACGGTAACTTTAGTGTTTAACCCCTCCTCTCTTCACTAGATGGACAGTAACTTTAGTGTTTAACCCCTCCTCTCTTCACTAGATGGACGGTAACTTTAGTGTTTAACCCCTCCTCTCTTCACTAGATGGACTTTAGTGTTTAACCCTCCTCTCTTCACTAGATGGACGGTAACTTTAGTGTTTAACCCCTCCTCTCTTCACTAGATGGACGGTAACTTTAGTGTTTAACCCCTCCTCTCTTCACTAGATGGACGGTAACTTTAGTGTTTAACCCCTCCTCTCTTCACTAGATGGACGGTAACTTTAGTGTTTAACCCCTCCTCTCTTCACTAGATGGACGGTAACTTTAGTGTTTAACCCCTCCTCTCTTCACTAGATGGACGGTAACTTTAGTGTTTAACCCCTCCTCTCTTCACTAGATGGACGGTAACTTTAGTGTTTAACCCCTCCTCTCTTCACTAGATGGATGGTAACTTTAGTGTTTAACCCCTCCTCTCTTCACTAGATGGACGGTAACTTTAGTGTTTAACCCCTCCTCTCTTCACTAGATGGACGGTAACTTTAGTGTTTAACCCCTCCTCTCTTCACTAGATGGACTTTAGTGTTTAACCCCTCCTCTCTTCACTAGATGGACGGTAACTTTAGTGTTTAACCCTCCTCTCTTCACTAGATGGACGGTAACTTTAGTGTTTAACCCCTCCTCTCTTCACTAGATGGACGGTAACTTTAGTGTTTAACCCCTCCTCTCTTCACTAGATGGACGGTAACTTTAGTGTTTAACCCCTCCTCTCTTCACTAGATGGACGGTAACTTTAGTGTTTAACCCCTCCTCTCTTCACTAGATGGACAGTAACTTTAGTGTTTAACCCCTCCTCTCTTCACTAGATGGACTTTAGTGTTTAACCCCTCCTCTCTTCACTAGATGGACTGTAACTTTAGTGTTTAACCCCTCCTCTCTTCACTAGATGGACGGTAACTTTAGTGTTTAACCCCTCCTCTCTTCACTAGATGGACGGTAACTTTAGTGTTTAACCCCTCCTCTCTTCACTAGATGGACGGTAACTTTAGTGTTTAACCCCTCCTCTCTTCACTAGATGGACGGTAACTTTAGTGTTTAACCCTCCTCTCTTCACTAGATGGACAGTAACTTTAGTGTTTAACCCCTCCTCTCTTCACTAGATGGACGGTAACTTTAGTGTTTAACCCCTCCTCTCTTCACTAGATGGACGGTAACTTTAGTGTTTAACCCCTCCTCTCTTCACTAGATGGACGGTAACTTTAGTGTTTAACCCCTCCTCTCTTCACTAGATGGACGGTAACTTTAGTGTTTAACCCCTCCTCTCTTCACTAGATGGACGGTAACTTTAGTGTTTAACCCCTCCTCTCTTCACTAGATGGACGGTAACTTTAGTGTTTAACCCCTCCTCTCTTCACTAGATGGACGGTAACTTTAGTGTTTAACCCTCCTCTCTTCACTAGATGTAACTTTAGTGTTTAACCCCTCCTCTCTTCACTAGATGGACGGTAACTTTAGTGTTTAACCCCTCCTCTCTTCACTAGATGGACGGTAACTTTAGTGTTTAACCCCTCCTCTCTTCACTAGATGGACGGTAACTTTAGTGTTTAACCCCTCCTCTCTTCACTAGATGGACGGTAACTTTAGTGTTTAACCCCTCCTCTCTTCACTAGATGGACGGTAACTTTAGTGTTTAACCCCTCCTCTCTTCACTAGATGGACGGTAACTTTAGTGTTTAACCCCTCCTCTCTTCACTAGATGGACGGTAACTTTAGTGTTTAACCCCTCCTCTCTTCACTAGATGGACGGTAACTTTAGTGTTTAACCCCTCCTCTCTTCACTAGATGGACGGTAACTTTAGTGTTTAACCCCTCCTCTCTTCACTAGATGGACGGTAACTTTAGTGTTTAACCCCTCCTCTCTTCACTAGATGGACAGTAACTTTAGTGTTTAACCCCTCCTCTCTTCACTAGATGGACGGTAACTTTAGTGTTTAACCCCTCCTCTCTTCACTAGATGGACTTTAGTGTTTAACCCCTCCTCTCTTCACTAGATGGACGGTAACTTTAGTGTTTAACCCCTCCTCTCTTCACTAGATGGACGGTAACTTTAGTGTTTAACCCTCCTCTCTTCACTAGATGGACGGTAACTTTAGTGTTTAACCCCTCCTCTCTTCACTAGATGGACGGTAACTTTAGTGTTTAACCCCTCCTCTCTTCACTAGATGGACGGTAACTTTAGTGTTTAACCCTCCTCTCTTCACTAGATGGACGGTAACTTTAGTGTTTAACCCCTCCTCTCTTCACTAGATGGACGGTAACTTTAGTGTTTAACCCCTCCTCTCTTCACTAGATGGATGGTAACTTTAGTGTTTAACCCCTCCTCTCTTCACTAGATGGACGGTAACTTTAGTGTTTAACCCCTCCTCTCTTCACTAGATGGACGGTAACTTTAGTGTTTAACCCCTCCTCTCTTCACTAGATGGTAACTTTAGTGTTTAACCCCTCCTCTCTTCACTAGATGGACGGTAACTTTAGTGTTTAACCCCTCCTCTCTTCACTAGATGGACGGTAACTTTAGTGTTTAACCCCTCCTCTCTTCACTAGATGGACGGTAACTTTAGTGTTTAACCCCTCCTCTCTTCACTAGATGGACGATAACTTTAGTGTTTAACCCCTCCTCTCTTCACTAGATGGACGGTAACTTTAGTGTTTAACCCCTCCTCTCTTCACTAGATGGACGGTAACTTTAGTGTTTAACCCCTCCTCTCTTCACTAGATGGACGGTAACTTTAGTGTTTAACCCCTCCTCTCTTCACTAGATGGACGGTAACTTTAGTGTTTAACCCCTCCTCTCTTCACTAGATGGACAGTAACTTTAGTGTTTAACCCCTCCTCTCTTCACTAGATGGACTGTAACTTTAGTGTTTAACCCCTCCTCTCTTCACTAGATGGATGGTAACTTTAGTGTTTAACCCCTCCTCTCTTCACTAGATGGACAGTAACTTTAGTGTTTAACCCCTCCTCTCTTCACTAGATGGACGGTAACTTTAGTGTTTAACCCCTCCTCTCTTCACTAGATGGACGGTAACTTTAGTGTTTAACCCCTCCTCTCTTCACTAGATGGACGGTAACTTTAGTGTTTAACCCCTCCTCTCTTCACTAGATGGACGGTAACTTTAGTGTTTAACCCCTCCTCTCTTCACTAGATGGACGGTAACTTTAGTGTTTAACCCCTCCTCTCTTCACTAGATGGACGGTAACTTTAGTGTTTAACCCCTCCTCTCTTCACTAGATGGACGGTAACTTTAGTGTTTAACCCCTCCTCTCTTCACTAGATGGACGGTAACTTTAGTGTTTAACCCCTCCTCTCTTCACTAGATGGACGGTAACTTTAGTGTTTAACCCTCCTCTCTTCACTAGATGGACGGTAACTTTAGTGTTTAACCCTCCTCTCTTCACTAGATGGACGGTAACTTTAGTGTTTAACCCCTCCTCTCTTCACTAGATGGACGGTAACTTTAGTGTTTAACCCCTCCTCTCTTCACTAGATGGACGGTAACTTTAGTGTTTAACCCCTCCTCTCTTCACTAGATGGACGGTAACTTTAGTGTTTAACCCCTCCTCTCTTCACTAGATGGACGGTAACTTTAGTGTTTAACCCCTCCTCTCTTCACTAGATGGACAGTAGTAACTTTAGTGTTTAACCCCTCCTCTCTTCACTAGATGGACGGTAACTTTAGTGTTTAACCCCTCCTCTCTTCGCTAGATGGACGGTAACTTTAGTGTTTAACCCCTCCTCTCTTCACTAGATGGACGGTAACTTTAGTGTTTAACCCCTCCTCTCTTCACTAGATGGACGGTAACTTTAGTGTTTAACCCCTCCTCTCTTCACTAGATGGACGGTAACTTTAGTGTTTAACCCCTCCTCTCTTCACTAGATGGACAGTAGTAACTTTAGTGTTTAACCCCTCCTCTCTTCACTAGATGGACGGTAACTTTAGTGTTTAACCCCTCCTCTCTTCACTAGATGGACGGTAACTTTAGTGTTTAACCCCTCCTCTCTTCACTAGATGGACGGTAACTTTAGTGTTTAACCCCTCCTCTCTTCACTAGATGGACGGTAACTTTAGTGTTTAACCCCTCCTCTCTTCACTAGATGGACTTTAGTGTTTAACCCCTCCTCTCTTCACTAGATGGACTTTAGTGTTTAACCCCTCCTCTCTTCACTAGATGGACGGTAACTTTAGTGTTTAACCCCTCCTCTCTTCACTAGATGGACGATAACTTTAGTGTTTAACCCCTCCTCTCTTCACTAGATGGACGATAACTTTAGTGTTTAACCCCTCCTCTCTTCACTAGATGGACGGTAACTTTAGTGTTTAACCCCTCCTCTCTTCACTAGATGGACGGTAACTTAATGTTTAACCCCTCCTCTATTCACTAGATGGACGGTAACTTTAGTGTTTAACCCCTCCTCTATTCACTAGATGGACGGTAACTTTAGTGTTTAACCCCTCCTCTCTTCACTAGATGGACAGTAACTTTAGTGTTTAACCCCTCCTCTCTTCACTAGATGGACTGTAACTTTAGTGTTTAACCCCTCCTCTCTTCACTAGATGGATGGTAACTTTAGTGTTTAACCCCTCCTCTCTTCACTAGATGGACAGTAACTTTAGTGTTTAACCCCTCCTCTCTTCACTAGATGGACGGTAACTTTAGTGTTTAACCCCTCCTCTCTTCACTAGATGGACGGTAACTTTAGTGTTTAACCCCTCCTCTCTTCATTAGATGGACGGTAACTTTAGTGTTTAACCCCTCCTCTCTTCACTAGATGGACGGTAACTTTAGTGTTTGACCCCTCCTCTCTTCACTAGATGGACGGTAACTTTAGTGTTTAACCCCTCCTCTCTTCACTAGATGGACGGTAACTTTAGTGTTTAACCCCTCCTCTCTTCACTAGATGGACGGTAACTTTAGTGTTTAACCCCTCCTCTCTTCACTAGATGGACGGTAACTTTAGTGTTTAACCCCTCTCTTCACTAGATGGACGGTAACTTTAGTGTTTAACCCCTCCTCTCTTCACTAGATGGACGGTAACTTTAGTGTTTAACCCCTCCTCTCTTCACTAGATGGACGGTAACTTTAGTGTTTAACCCCTCCTCTCTTCACTAGATGGACGGTAACTTTAGTGTTTAACCCCTCCTCTCTTCACTAGATGGACGGTAACTTTAGTGTTTAACCCCTCCTCTCTTCACTAGATGGACGGTAACTTTAGTGTTTAACCCCTCCTCTCTACACTAGATGGACGGTAACTTTAGTGTTTAACCCCTCCTCTCTTCACTAGATGGACAGTAGTAACTTTAGTGTTTAACCCCTCCTCTCTTCACTAGATGGACGGTAACTTTAGTGTTTAACCCCTCCTCTCTTCGCTAGATGGACCATGTAACTTTAGTGTTTAACCCCTCCTCTCTTCACTAGATGGACGGTAACTTTAGTGTTTAACCCCTCCTCTCTTCACTAGATGGACGGTAACTTTAGTGTTTAACCCCTCCTCTCTTCACTAGATGGACGGTAACTTTAGTGTTTAACCCCTCCTCTCTTCACTAGATGGACAGTAGTAACTTTAGTGTTTAACCCCTCCTCTCTTCACTAGATGGACGGTAACTTTAGTGTTTAACCCCTCCTCTCTACACTAGATGGACGGTAACTTTAGTGTTTAACCCCTCCTCTCTTCACTAGATGGACGGTAACTTTAGTGTTTAACCCCTCCTCTCTTCACTAGATGGACGGTAACTTTAGTGTTTAACCCCTCCTCTCTTCACTAGATGGACTTTAGTGTTTAACCCCTCCTCTCTTCACTAGATGGACTTTAGTGTTTAACCCCTCCTCTCTTCACTAGATGGACGGTAACTTTAGTGTTTAACCCCTCCTCTCTTCACTAGATGGACGGTAACTTTAGTGTTTAACCCTCCTCTCTTCACTAGATGGACAGGTAACTTTAGTGTTTAACCCCTCCTCTCTTCACTAGATGGACGGTAACTTTAGTGTTTAACCCCTCCTCTCTTCACTAGATGGACTTTAGTGTTTAACCCCTCCTCTCTTCACTAGATGGACTTTAGTGTTTAACCCCTCCTCTCTTCACTAGATGGACGGTAACTTTAGTGTTTAACCCCTCCTCTCTACACTAGATGGACGGTAACTTTAGTGTTTAACCCCTCCTCTCTTCACTAGATGGACGGTAACTTTAGTGTTTAACCCCTCCTCTCTTCACTAGATGGACGGTAACTTTAGTGTTTGCATTATTCTATAGTATTATCAAGACACCTGCTGTTAACTCTTAACTACTTAGGACAGCTCACGAGGTGTCCTAAATATCTGCCGACTAGGTGGGACCAGAGACTTCATGCATAGTTACCCACCATTAAATAGCTTTAATTTATACCCATAAGTGTAAACTGTCTTTATTCTCAGCACCTATACGACTTTTCTACTCTGAGACGCTTTGTGGATGAGAGACAGTGTGAGTGTAGCCAGATCCTTTTCACTCTCTATCCTTGTTTCATTTTGTGGTTCACCGGATTATTCATCATCATCGAGACGAGGGACAGACAAACGACCTGCTAGTTATCCTAGCTAGTCGGTACAGCTCGGTAAGCTAGCTAGCTACTCTACCAGCAGCATCCTAGTTATCCTAGCTACTCTACCAGCAGCATCCTAGTTACCATAGCTACCACTACATCATCACCGGCTGTCTGCATTTCTTGTGGACCGATAGAGCTCCCCGGTTGTTTCTTCCACCTGTTAAATCCCGGTGAGGCTTCTCCCTCTCTCGTTGACGGATGCTGGCTACCTCTGTCCGGTTCTCCTCTCTTCACTAGATGGACGGTAACTTTAGTGTTTAAACCCTCTGTGTCCAAGGACCGAACTTTTGAATATTATTCAGGGCGCCTCAATAGCAGGTATTGAACACCGGGTAAATAATCACTAGTCAGAACCTCAACCTCAGTATACATTCATTATAAAAATCATCTTAATATCTGATATTGTGAGTAAACAACCTCGAGAGTGCGTCTTCCAGCCCTCCAATAAATTACATAATTCAACCCTCCCGGTTCGTAAATTTACCTCAACATCCCCCGGAGAGGCAGAGTAACGACACCAGCCTTTTAGCGGGGCTGACAGACTGACTACAACGCTCGCGTCGATAAATTAATTTCGTCATTAAAAATGACACACTGCTCGCGCCATTAACTAACATCTAGAAGTCAGTTCTATTTGTGAAACTCTTCTTATGTTTCCCCATCTGAGCTCAGAGTAGTTGAGAGATGTAATGTTTGTCTCTGTTGTGTTGAAGTCCAATCAAGCAGGAGAGACCAGCCTCCACTGTACCCAGCTGTGTGTCCATGAAGAGTGACCAGTCTATGGTTCAACCTATACGGTTTAGAGAGGAAGACTTTTCTACTGAAAGGTAAGAAAACTCATGGGTCCTGGTCAGTGAGTTAAACAACACTGTCTCTAGTCATTTCTCCTCCCATTTTCCCATTTATTGTTGTTGTTTTCATAATCCATAGGCTAATCATTTTGTCTATTTTCATAGTCCTAAAACAATTTTAAACAAACACAACATTCCCTGTGTGTGTGTGTGTGTGTGTGTGTGTACTCCCTGGATGAGGAGATGTAATCTCATGTTTTGTCCACAGAAACCAACAGGAGAGATCAGAGTCAGAGATGCTCAGTGGTCAGTCTTCCCAGAGTCATCAAACAGACCTGGCCTCCATATTCAGTGTATGTGGTCCTGTTGTGTACATTTGTTTTTGTTTTTGTTTACCTCAAGTAAAGTTGATCTGTCAATCATTCATTAATGTGTTAATGAGAAAGCATTTCTTCTCTTGCTTAACTTATTTACTTTATTTATTTCAGTTGCTTGAAGAGAAAATTATGACATTTGTGAAGAACGAGCTGAAGATGTTCAAGAGGATTCTTAGTCCAGAACTCCCAGAAGGCTTTGAGAGTCAGAAGCAGGAAGTGGTGGATGCTGAAGATGAGAAGCAGGAGAGCAGTGCCAGAGAGGGGGCTCTGAAGATCACACTGCACATCCTGAGGAAAATGAACCAGAAGAAGCTTGCTGACACACTGGAGAAAAGTAAGAGCTGTCTGCCTCATGTTGAATGCTGTTTTATAACATTTAAAAGCTGTAGCTAAAGTACAGCTAAAGTAGCTGTGTAACTCAAAGATATTGTAGCAGCCTTAACACAACACCTAGTGACCTCATCAAGTAGCAGCAGGGATGTGTTGTGGTGATTCATTTAGAGAAAGAGGCAACATTAATAATACCATCAATAATACCAATAATAATATAATCAGTCACACCAGTCGGTAATGCATTATGAAAACATTTACAGATTTAGACAGTCAGTTAAGAGAAGACTATAATTGAAAACTTTATAACAGTCCTACAATACTGTAGGTATTAAAACAGTAATATTAATATCCTCTGTGTTATTTCTAGATTCAGATGATCTTGCTGTGATTTGCCAACGTGACCTCAAATCTAATCTAAAGAAGAAGTTTCAATGTGTATTTGAGGGGATCGCTAAACAAGGAAACCCAACACTTCTCAATAAGATCTACACAGAGCTCTACATCACAGAGGGTGGAACAGGAGAGGTCAATAATGAACATGAGCTGAGACAGATTGAGACAACAACCAGGAAACAAGCAACACCAGAGACTGCAATCAAATGTAACGACATCTTCAAACCCTTAACTGGACAAGACAAACCTATCAGAACTGTGCTGACAAAGGGAGTCGCTGGCATTGGAAAAACAGTCTCTGTGCAGAAGTTCATTCTGGACTGGGCTGAAGGAAAAGCAAATCAGGATGTCCAATTTGTATTTTCATTCCCTTTCCGGGAGCTGAATTTGATGAAAGGGGACAAACACACTTTGTTTGAACTTCTCAATCACTTCTCAATGGAAACCAAACAATCAGGAATCTCCAACTTTGACAAGTACAAAGTTCTGTTCATCTTTGATGGTCTGGATGAGTGCCGACTGCCCCTAGACTTCCAGAAGAACAAGATCTGTTGTGACGTCACAGAGTCAACCTCAGTGGATGTTCTGCTGACAAATCTCATCAAGGGAAATCTGCTTCCCTCTGCTCTCCTCTGGATAACTACCCGACCTGCAGCAGCCAATAAAATCCCCTCAGGGTGTGTTGACCAGGTGACAGAGGTACGAGGGTTCAATGACCCACAGAAGGAGGAGTACTTCAGGAAGAGATTCAGTGATGAGGACCTGGCCAGCAGAATCATCTCACACATAAAGACATCAAGGAGCCTCCACATCATGTGCCACATTCCAGTCTTTTGTTGGATTTCTGCAACAGTCCTTGAACACATGCTGAAGCATAAGAGAGAAGAGATGCCCAAGACTCTGACTGAGATGTACACACACCTTGTGGTGTTTCTTACCAAACAAAAGAATGAAAAGTATCTTCGGAAAGAAACAGGTCCACACTGGAATAAAGAGAGCATTCTGTCACTGGGAAAACTGGCTTTTCAACAGCTTGTGTATGGCAATCTGATTTTCTATGAAGAAGACCTGAAAGAGGCTGGCATTGATGTCAATGAAGCCTCAGTGTACTCAGGATTGTGCACACAGCTCTTTAAAGAGGAATGTGGGCTGTACCAGGACAAGGTGTACTGCTTTGTTCATCTGAGCATTCAGGAGTTTCTGGCTGCTGTATATGTGTTCCTCTCATTCATCAAAAACAATAAGAATCTAATGGACAAACCGCAAACAAAGTCCAGTGTCTTTTCTTCGCTGTTCAGAGACAAGCCTCAAGTTGCTTTCTACAGGAGTGCTGTGGATAAAGCCTTACGAAGTGAGGCAGGAAACCTGGACCTTTTCCTCCGCTTCCTTCTGGGCCTCTCACTGGAGTCCAATCAGAAGCACTTACGAGGTCTACTGACAAAGACAAGAAGCAGCTCACAGAGCCATGAAGAAACAGTCAAGTACATCAAGGAGAAGATCAGGGAGAATCCCTCTCCAGAGAGGAGCATCAATCTGTTCCACTGTCTGAATGAACTGAATGACCATTCTCTAGTGGAGGAGATCCAAAGCTACCTGAGATCAGGAAGTCTCTCAAAACCCAACCTGTCACCTGCACAGTGGTCAGCTCTGGTCTTTGTGTTGCTGACTTCAGAAAAGGAGCTGGATGTGTTTGACCTGAAGAAATACTCCAGATCAGAGGAAGGTCTTCTGAGGCTGCTGCCAGTGGTCAAAGCCTCCAGAGCTGCTCTGTGAGTAAATAAAATGACATATAAGAACTAATCATCAGGAAGAAATATTCAGTTCAGAGAAAAATATGTATTATAATATGTAAATAATATTATATTGAATAACATATTGAATAAATTCATTGATTTTCACATTAGTATAACAATATGACCATACAATTCTAGGAAACGGAAGATGAATCTATATGTTGTTTGAGAGAATAAACCAAATGCATCTGCCATTGTCCTTCTACACTGCTGGTGTTAATTTAACAGTGTGTTTGTGAAGTCATGATGATCTCTTTGTCAGGCTGTCAGGCTGTGGAGTCACAGAGGAAGGCTGTGCTTCTCTGGTCTCAGCTCTGGAGTCAAACCCCTCACACCTGAGAGAGCTGGATCTGAGTAACAATGACCTGAATGATTCAGGAGTGAAGCTGCTCTCTGCTGGACTGGGGAATCCCCACTGTAAACTGGAGGCTCTGAGGTCAGTATTCCTGTAGTTGGTCAACAAGTGATAACTGTTCACCAGATCCACGTGTTTACCAGACACACATAGACGACACCATATGTGTTTGGACAGTGAAGCTTACAGTTTTAAATTTGTGCTTTGCTCCAGCATTTAGGATTTGAGATAGAATGTTTCATATTAGGAGACAGTACAGAATGTCACCTTTTATAATGGTATTCATACTGTGGCAAACCTCTTCAAGGTTAGGAGCGTTTGTCACAAACTAAGTGGTAAACTGTCACCAAATCACCCAAGAATGAGAGTTCTTTCGAACAGGACAGTACCTGTGTGTTTGTTTCTCCGTCCTGGTCCACCCAGGCCGTAGGCGAGGTCAAGGATAGCAGGGTTCGGTACACGAATCGGGTTCTCGGTAGGTCCAGGTCCAAACGCCAACAGGTAAGTCCAAAACAATCCAGCTCATACACGGTAAATCCAGCCAATCTCTATAGTCTCTTTCTCTATTGTTCATAGCTCCTTCCAGCACTCTCTCTCCCTCTTCCTGGTTTTTCTTGACCCTTTATCTGTGAGTCGGCTCCACTTTCTGAGGGTTCCCCTTGCTTCTGGGACTTGTAGTTTTGGCGGTCGGTCATTTTGTGATCTGTAGTTCTGACAGGGGTGGCCATTTTAGTGATCGGGCAGAGCCCATTTATTAGTTCTGCTCTCACATATCTGCCACTTATCACTCGACCCCCTTCTTTGCCACATATCTCTCCCCCTAGATCCGACCCCCTAGGTCGGGCTACCGCAGCAAAATATGCATGCATGCGGGATAACCCATCCACGTTTCCCATTTCCTTCCCTGCTCTGTGTTTCAAGTCAAAATGAAACGGTTGGAGACTCAAAAACCACCGCATCACCCGAGCGTTCTTGTCTTTAGCCCTATGCATCCAGGTGAGTGGGGCATGGTCACTGATGAGGGTGAAGTGGCGCCCCAGCAGGTAGTACCTCAGGCTTTCTAGAGCCCACTTTACTGCCAGTGCCTCTTTCTCAACGACTGAGTAGTTGGTTTCCCGTGGTTCCAGCTTCCTGCTTAAAAACAGGATGGGGTGTTCCACCCCTTCTACCTCTTGGGATAGCACTGCTCCCAAGCCGACCTCTGAGGCATCCGTCTGAACCACAAACTCTTTCTCAAAGTCTGGTACCACCAGCACTGGATTACAGCAGAGAGCCTCCTGTAATGTCCTAAATGCTTTGGTGGCCCTTTCATCCCATTTGACCATGTTTGGCCCTCTGGCTCTAGTCATGTCGGTAAGTGGGGCGGCCACTGTGGCATAACTTGGGATGAACTTCCGGTAGTAACCGGTCAGCCCTAGGAAGGCTCGAACCTGCTTCTTATTTACTGGTTTCGGCCATTCTCTAATTGCCTTCACCTTCTTATGTTGGGGTTTGATTAACCCTCTTCCCATAGTGTATCCCAGATACTCTGTTTCCTCTAACCCCACATAACACTTGGCAGGGTTTGCCGTGAGCCCTGGCTTTCTAAGGACGTCTAACACTGCCTGTACCCGGGGTAGGTGGGATTCCCAATCTGGGCTGTAGATCCCCACGTCATCTAAATAAGCTGCGGCGTATGCTTTGTGCGGTTTTAGGACTTTGTCCATGAGCCGTTGAAAGGTGCCTGGGGCCCGTGTAAGCCGAATGGCATGACGGTGTATTGAAACAAACCGTCAGGTGTTGCAAAGGCTGTCTTTTCTTTGGCCCTGGGGGTCAGAGGAATTTGCCAGTACCCTTTTGTCAGATCAAGGGTCGTAATGTACCGAGCATGACCGATTTTCTCCAGTAGTTCATCTACTCGGGGCATGGGGTAGGCATCAAACTTCGAGATTTCATTTACCTTCCGAAAGTCGTTACAGAACCGCAAAGACCCATCGGGCTTGGAGACCATCACAATTGGGCTAGACCACTCACTATATGACTCTTCGACCACTCCAGCTGTCAACATTTTCTCAGTCTCTGCTCTAATCGCGGCCCGTCGAGCCTCGGGTACCCGATATGGCCTCATACTCACTTTTCTCCCTGGTAGGGAAACGATATCAGTTCGGCCAGGTACCTCTGAAAACACATCTCTGTTTTTCTGGATCAAGGTCTTTACTTCCTGTACTTGCGCTGGGGACAGAGTGGGTGAAATATTTACTTCGGCTGTCTCCTGAATGTGTGTAGGGTATGTGACCATTAGTGTTTCTCTCTCTCTCCATGCTTTTAACAGGTTTATGTGATAAATCTGTTCCTGGGGCCGTCGACCTGGCTGTCGGATCCGATAATTGACCTCTCCTATTCTCTCCAGTACTTCATATGGTCCTTTCCATGTGGCTAGTAGTTTACACTCTACCGTGGGGATCAGCACTAACACCTTATCTCCCGGTTGAAATTCCCTCAGGGTAGCCTGCCGGTTATAAGTGTGCCGCTGTTGTTCCTGTGTTTGTCTCATGTGCTCTCTGACGATGGGCATGACTGTCGCTATCCTGTCTTGCATTTCCGTGACGTGCTCTATGACACTAGTATACGGGGTGGATTGGTGCTCCCAGGTTTCCCGGGCGATGTCTAAGATTCCCCGGGGATGCCTCCCATATACCAGCTCAAAGGGCCAAAACCCCAGCGAGGCTTGAGGAACCTCTCTAATGGCAAACATCAGATACGGCAACATGCAATCCCAGTTTTTCCCATCCTTATCGATTACCTTCCTGAGCATTGACTTCAGGGTTCGGTTGAATCTCTCAACCAGCCCGTCCGTCTGCGGATGGTAAACCGATGTCCTCAACTGTTTCACCTGCCACAGTTTACAAAGGTCCGCCATAAGGCGGGACATAAAGGGGGTCCCCTGGTCGGTAAGGATCTCCTTTGGAACCCCTACCCTGATGAACAAGAGCACTAATTCCTTTGCGATATTTTTGGAAGTCATCGTCCGAAGGGGAATGGCTTCTGGGTAGCGAGTGGCATAATCTAGAATGACCAGAATGTATTGGTGCCCTCTGGCGGATTTGGGTAGTGGGCCCACTAAATCCATCGCTATCCTCTCAAATGGCGTTTCGATTATGGGGAGTGGCACTAACGGGCTTCTAAAAGCTGGTCGGGGAGCTGTTAACTGGCACTCCGGGCACTCTCCACAATGCCGAGCCACTTCAGCTTGAATTCCTGGCCAGTAAAGCCTCCTTACAATCCGGTCTCGGGTTTTATCGATACCAAGGTGTCCACCCAGAATGTGCCCATGAGCTAGATCCAGTACTGTCCTCCGGTGCAGTGGGAACCAACAACTGTTCCACCACATCAACCCCTATTTTCGTGACTCTGTACACCAAACCCTTTTTCATGATGAAGTGGGGAAAACTATTAGGCATCATCCCAACATTTATGGGAGTACCATCTACGACCTGCACATCTGCTCTGGCTTGCTGCAGGGTTGGATCCTGGTTTTGGGCCGTCCCAAAATTAGTCAAGGACCCTGCCAGGTCTGCTGGTTCTAGATCGTCGTCCTCTGGATTCAGATCGACCCCAGCCCCACTAGTACTGGGCTGTTCGTTATCAGCGAGGTTTGCCACTTCATCCTCCTCCTCCCCTACTAGCACCTGTGATGTTGTCCCCTGGGAGACCTCTTTTCTTGGCTTTGGTTGAAGGTCCCATGCTTCTTCCTGCTTGGTCAGGGTTGTTGGCTTCTCAAATATGCCATTCTTGTGGCCTAACCCAAAGTTAGGAAAGTCTCTACCCAATATTACATCATATGGCATCTTTGGGACCACGCCGACCTCATAATCCAGCAGACCGTCCTCTGTTTGTATGCTCACTAAGGCCGTGGGGTACAGACGGGTATCCCCATGAATGCATGTAACACTGATATCCTGTCCTGTATCCAGTTTATGATGCGGCACTAGGCCTGCAACGACCAGGGTTAGCATACTGCCGGAATCCAGCAGTGCTTCAACCTCTTTCCCTTCAACCTTCACCCTGCACATATGTTTGTTTCTTGATCTTTCAAGTACAGTGGTTACAACAGGACATGCATACCATATATCATCTTCATTTTCACCATGGTTACATTGCATTGGCTCTTCTTTAATAGGGCAGTAGGCTGCAATATGTCCTGGTTGATTACAATTGTAACAGATAATAGGGGTTCGGGGTGGAGACCCCCTCGACACCCAGTCCCGGTTTCCATTTTTTCCCTTAGTGTCTCGGCCTGATTCTGATTCTTTCCTCATGGCCCCACGCTGCTCTCTTCCCCCTCTATATGTTGGGACAGCCTTACCCTGTCTGATGGTTCGCCCATGCCTGGGGAGCGGGAATCTTTTCTCCTGTGCCTGTTCAGCTGTTCCTGCCGTACAATACCGTTCAACCAGGCCACGAGATGGTGGCGGAAAGTACCTCGTTCTGGCCAACCCATCGTCTCACTTCTTGGGGTAGACCTCGCTGAAACTGGTTGAGAACGATGGTCTCGACGATCTCGGCGGATGGCCGAGTCTCTGGTCGCAACCATTTCCGTGCCAGGTGAATCAAGTCGAACATCTGTGTTCGTGGGGGTTGTCCCGGTCGGTAGGACCACTGGTGGAAGCGGTGTGCCCTCACGGTATCGGTCACTCCCAGTCTAGTCAGGATCTCTCCCTTTAGTTTATCGTAATCCTGTGCATCTTTCAACTCCAGGTCGAAATATTCTTTTTGAGCGTCCCCTGCCAGGTATGGTGCCAGAAGCCCTGCCCATTCTTCTTTCGGCCACTTCTCCCTCTCTGCCGTCCTTTCGAAGGTGGTAAGATATGCTTCCACATCATCCTGCGCTGTCATTTTTTGAAGAAAATGATTGGCCCTCCTCTGGGTATTTGCAGCTGGCTAATTGAGCCCCAATTTGGTCCCCTAGCCCCTTTAGGCCTTCTCTTAACTCCCGGGTGTTTCTCTCTTGCTCTTCTCTGAGCAGCTGGTTGGTGCGGTGCTGGACCTGTAACGTGTTCTGATACATTCGCATTGCATCCTGATGAGCTATTTGTTGAGCTCTAGTTGCCTCTTGTTGGGCGGCCGCCGCTTGTAACAGGGCCTGTATGGCTCCCTCCATACTCATTTTCCTGAAAAACTGTGCTAACCAAACAAAGCCAAAACAAAAAAACCTGACTCCCCTTTGGAGTGCTAACTGAACATTTATTTATTTTTTCCTTCTACCTAACCAGTGGTATGTTAGTCCATGCCCGCATCCTCTACCACGTGTGGCAAACCTCTTCAAGGTTAGGAGCGTTTGTCACAAACTAAGTGGTAAACTGTCACCAAATCACCCAAGAATGAGAGTTCTTTCGAACAGGACAGTACCTGTGTGTTTGTTTCTCCGTCCTGGTCCACCCAGGCCGTAGGCGAGGTCAAGGATAGCAGGGTTCGGTACACGAATCGGGTTCTCGGTAGGTCCAGGTCCAAACGCCAACAGGTAAGTCCAAAACAATCCAGCTCATACACGGTAAATCCAGCCAATCTCTATAGTCTCTTTCTCTATTGTTCATAGCTCCTTCCAGCACTCTCTCTCCCTCTTCCTGGTTTTTCTTGACCCTTTATCTGTGAGTCGGCTCCACCTTCTGAGGGTTCCCCTTGCTTCTGGGACTTGTAGTTTTGGCGGTCGGCCATTTTGTGATCTGTAGTTCTGACAGGGGTGGCCATTTTAGTGATCGGGCAGAGCCCGTTTATTAGTTCTGCTCTCACATATCTGCCACTTATCACTCGACCCCCTTCTTTGCCACAATACATATATATTTTACCGTTTAGAAATGAAAACACTTTATGTATCTAGTTCTCCTATTTGAAAAAGTCAAAATATTTTGGATAAATTCTTTTTGTCATAAGTTTAGTATTTGGTCCCATATTCCATGCCTACAGTGATTACATCAAGCCTGTGATTCTACTAACTTGTTGAAAGTATTTGCAGTTTGTCTTGGTTGTGTTTGGGATGTTTTTCCTAATAGAAACTGAATGGTGAATAATGTCCTATCATTTTGGAGTCACTTCACTTGTATTGTCAGTAAGAATAGAAGATGTTTCTGAACACTTCTACATTCATGTGGATGCTACAATGATGATGAATAATCAGGAATGAATCGTGAATGATGATGAATGAGAAAGTTACAGAGGCACAAAGATCAGACCCCCTCTGTTATTGGTTGTGGTGAGAGGTTAGTATGTTTTGTTGTAGTCTCTGTTATTGGTAATGGTGAGAGGTCAGCATGTTTTGTTGTAGCCTCTGTTATTGGTAATGGTGAGAGGTTAGTATGTTTTGTTGTAGCCTCTGTTATTGGTAATGGTGAGAGGTTAGCATGTTTTGTTGTAGCCTCTGTTATTGGTAATGGTGAGAGGTTAGTATGTTTTGTTGTAGCCTCTGTTATTGGTAATGGTGAGAGGTTAGCATGTTTTGTTGTATCCTCTGTTATTGGTAATGGTGAGAGGTTAGTATGTTTTGTTGTAGCCTCTGTTATTGGTAATGGTGAGAGGTTAGCATGTTTTGTTGTAGTCTCTGTTATTGGTAATGGTGAGAGGTCAGCATGTTTTGTTGTAGCCTCTGTTATTGGTAATGGTGAGAGGTTAGCATGTTTTGTTGTAGCCTCTGTTATTGGTAATGGTGAGAGGTTAGCATGTTTTGTTGTAGCCTCTGTTATTCGTAATGGTGAGAGGTTAGTATGTTTTGTTGTAGCCTCTGTTATTGGTAATGGTGAGAGGTTAGCATGTTTTGTTGTATCCTCTGTTATTGGTAATGGTGAGAGGTTAGCATGTTTTCTTGTAGCCTCTGTAACTTTCTCACTCATTATTATTCATGATTCATTCATGATCTTTCTCAGTCAAGGCGTCACAGGCTTGATGTCTCATTGTGTTCGAGGAATATACTTTTGACTAATTTAATACACTTTAAGTGTCAGAATACTTATGACTTCTTCAAATAGGGGGACTAAAATGCTTTAATTTTTCTAAACATTGAAACAGATATGTATTAAAATATCCTCAAGTAAAAGGTGACATTATATACTGTCACCTCATATGAAACATTTGATCTGAAATCCAAAATGCTGGAGTATAGAGTCACATTTAAATGTTAGCTTCACTGTCAAAATAGATATGGTGTGGACTGTATACTCAATACAATCTAAATCTGATACCTCACTGTCTAAATAGATATGGTGTGGACTGTATACTCAATACAATCTAAATCTGATTCCTCACTGTCTAAATAGATATGGTGTGGACTGTATACTCAATACAATCTAAATCTGATACCTCCCTGTCTAAATAGATATGGTGTGGACTGTATACTCAATACAATCTAAATCTGATACCTCACTGTCTGTCTTCTGACTGATACAGGGCTCCGGGCAGCCGAGCGGAAATGGAGGAAAACTCGCCTCCCTGCGGACCTGGCATCCTTTCACTCCCTCCTATCTACATTTTCCTCCTCTGTCTCTGCTGCTAAAGCCACTTTCTACCACTCTAAATTCCAAGCATCTGCCTCTAACCCTAGGAAGCTCTTTGCCACCTTCTCCTCCCTCCTGAATCCTCCTCCCCCTCCCCCTCCTCCCCTCTCTGCAGATGACTTCGTCAACCATTTTGAAAAGAAGGTCGACGACATCCGATCCTCGTTTGCTAAGTCAAACGACACCGCTGGTTCTGCTCACACTGCCCTACCCTGTGCTCTGACCTCTTTCTCCCTCTCTCTCCAGATGAAATATCGCGTCTTGTGGCCGGCCGTAACAACCTGCCCGCTTGACCCTATCCCTCCTCTCTTCTCCAGACCATTTCCGGAGACCTTCTCCCTTACCTCACCTCGCTCATCAACTCATCCCTGACCGCTGGATACGTCCCTTCCGTCTTCAAGAGAGCGAGAGTTGCACCCCTTCTGAAAAAACCTACACTCGATCCCTCCGATGTCAACAACTACAGACCAGTATCCCTTCTTTCTTTTCTCTCCAAAACTCTTGAACGTGCCGTCCTTGGCCAGCTCTCCCGCTATCTCTCTCAGAATGACCTTCTTGATCCAAATCAGTCAGGTTTCAAGACTAGTCATTCAACTGAGACTGCTCTTCTCTGTATCACGGAGGCGCTCCGCACTGCTAAAGCTAACTCTCTCTCCTCTGCTCTCATCCTTCTAGACCTATCGGCTGCCTTCGATACTGTGAACCATCAGATCCTCCTCTCCACCCTCTCCGAGTTGGGCATCTCCGGCGCGGCCCACGCTTGATTGCGTCCTACCTGACAGGTCGCTCCTACCAGGTGGCGTGGCGAGAATCTGTCTCCTCACCACGTGCTCTCACCACTGGTGTCCCCCAGGGCTCTGTTCTAGGCCCTCTCCTATTCTCGCTATACACCAAGTCACTTGGCTCTGTCATAACCTCACATGGTCTCTCCTATCATTGCTATGCAGACGACACACAATTAATCTTCTCCTTTCCCCCTTCTGATGACCAGGTGGCGGAATCGCATCTCTGCATGTCTGGCAGACATATCAGTGTGGATGACGGATCACCACCTCAAGCTGAACCTCGGCAAGACGGAGCTGCTCTTCCTCCCGGGAAGGACTGCCCGTTCCATGATCTCGCCATCACGGTTGACAACTCCATTGTGTCTTCCTCCCAGGCGCTAGAACCTTGGCGTGATCCTGGACAACACCCTGTCGTTCTCAAATAACATCAAGGCGGTGGCCCGTTCCTGTAGGTTCATGCTCTACAACATCCGCAGAGTACGACCTTGCCTCACACAGGAGCGCGGCGCAGGTCCTAATCCAGGCACTTGTCATCTCCGTCTGGATTACGGCAACTCGCTGTTGGCTGGGCTCCCTGCCTGTGCCATTAAACCCCTACAACTCATCCAGAACGCCGCAGCCCGTCTGGTGTTCAACCTTCCCAAGTTCTCTCACGTCACCCCGCTCCTCCGCTCTCTCCACTTGCTTCCAGTTGAAGCTCGCATCCGCTACAAGACCATGGTGCTTGCCTACGGAGCTGTGAGGGGAACGGCACCTCAGTACCTCCAGGCTCTGATCAGGCCCTACACCCAAACATGGGCACTGCGTTCATCCACCTCTGGCCTGCTCGCCTCTCTACCACTGAGGAAGTACAGTTCCCGCTCAGCCCAGTCAAAACTGTTCGCTGCTCTGGCCCCCAATGGTGGAACAAACTCCCTCACGACGCCAGGACAGCGGGGTCAATCACCTTCCGGAGACACCTGAAACCCCACCCCTTTAAGGAATACCTAGGATAGGATAAAGTAATCCTTCTCACCCCCTTAAAAGATTTAGATGCACTATTGTAAAGTGGCTGTTCCACTGGATGTCATAAGGTGAATGCACCAATTTGTAAGTCGCTCTGGATAAGAGCGTCTGCTAAATGACTTAAATGTTGTAAATGTTAAACTGGTCTGGTCAGTCTACTATAATATTTGTACTATACATGTTTCTATCTGCAGGCAATACTTTGATCATTTGTTATTTCACATAATGAAACATTCATTTATCAATAGATATGGAAGGTATCAGGACACTGATATACCTGAATATGTTGAAAAAATATACTGCCACTATTTTCACCACCAAAGAATATCAGTGTGATTTTAATATGATTTGACTCTTTGCAGGCTGTCAGGCTGTCTAGTCACAGAGGAAGGCTGTGCTTCTCTGGTCTCAGCTCTGAGGTCAAACCCCTCACACCTGAGAGAGCTGGATCTGAGTAACAATGACCTGAAGGACTCAGGAGTGAAGCTGCTCTCTGCTGGACTGGGGAATCCCCACTGTAAACTGGAGACTCTGAGGTCAGTATTCCTGTAGTTGGTCAACAAGTGATAACATAGAATAACAACCCACAAATAAACCAAGAAATATGGTTCCCAATCAGGGACAACGATAAACAGCTGCCTCTGATTGAGAACCAATCCAGGCAACCATAGACATATAAACACCTAGACTAGACAAACCCCATAAATGTATAAAAACTAAACAAGCCCTCGTCACACCCTGACCTGACTAAAATAATAAAGAAAACAAAGTTAACTAAGGTCAGGACATCTGCAGGTAATACTTTGATCATTTGTCATTTATAATAATGATACATTAATTTATGAAAAGATATGGCAGGTTTCAGGACACTGATATATCTGAATATGTTGAAAATATATACTGACACTATTTTCACCACCAAAGAATAACAGTGTGATTTTAAAATGATTTGACTCTTTGCAGGCTGTCAGGCTGTCTAGTCACAGAGGAAGGCTGTGCTTCTCTGGTCTCAGCTCTGAGGTCAAACCCCTCACACCTGAGAGAGCTGGACCTGAGCTACAATCACCCAGGAGACTCAGGAGTCAGACTGCTCTCTGCTGGACTGGAGGATCCACACTGCAGACTGGAGAAACTCAAGTATGTAGAGGGTTTATGTCAATGTTCATATCAGACATGTTGGACTTATCAGGATAGTTAAGACAAACATTCTCACCACCACTTGGACAAAGTTACATGCTGACTGTGTGTGTGTGTGTGTTCTGTGTGTGTGTGTGGGTGAGTGTGTGTGTGTGTGTTCAGTGTGTGGGTCCAATGTATGTGCAGTGTAAATCTCTCAATGACACACACACACTCTGGACACACACACTGGACACACACACACTGGATTCACACACAGGACACACACAAACACTCACACACACACACACACACACTGGACAAACACACATTGGACACACACAGACAAATTGGAAACACACACACACAGGACTTATACACACGCTGGACTCACTCACACACACACACTGGACAAACACACACAGGACACACACACGCTGGACTCACACACACAAACACACACACACACACGCTGGACACACACACACTGGACAAACACAGACACACACACACTGGACAAACACACACAGGACACACACACGCTGGACTCTCACACTCACACACACACACAAACATTCGCGTGCTATATACGTGTGTGTGTGTGTGTGTGCGTGTGTGTGTGTGTGTGTGTGTGTGTGTGAGAGAGTTCAGGTGTATCCCTCAATGACTGTCTGTTCTTCTGCTTACCGCTACAGTGTGGAACATGGTGGAGAGAACAGAATGAAACCTGGGCCTAGAAAATGTGAGTGTTGACTGCTGTGAAGAATATGACTAAGAATAAGTCTTAATTCAAGTTAAGTCAAAGTCAAATACCACCATCATTACTTACTTGGTCATATTAAATATCAGCTGTAGTTCTACAGAATCAGAAATCAGGGACACCAAAGCTTACAAAGAGTTGCTTTGACTGTGTGTGTGTGTGTGTGTGTGTGTGTGTGTGTGTGTGTGTGTGTGTGTGTGTGTGTGTAATTAATGGGAATAAGTGTGTTTTATATTACCAGACAGTATAACACATGATCATTCAACAAGTCTCAAGTTACCTTAACTTCTCCTTTTGATACCTAGAAACATCTACATTAAATGAATTAGTGAAAAGTAAGTTAACATTCTAATGTGAATGATGATGATTTCTAATATTGTGTCTGTTTTCATCCATCAGATGTCTGTGATCTCACACTGGACCCAAACACAGTAAACAGACACCTCTCTCTGTCTGAGGAGAACAGAAAGGTGACATGGAGGAGAGAGAAGCAGCCGTATCCTGATCACCCAGAGAGATTTGAGGACTGTAGACAGGTGCTGTGTAGAGAGGGTCTGACTGGGCGCTGTTACTGGGAGGTAGAGTGGAGTGGGTACAGGATTGGGAGAAGGGCTGATATAGGAATGACATATAAAGGAATCAACAGGAGAGAAAGAGGAGGGGTTAAGGACTGTTGGCTTGGATACAATGACAAGTCCTGGAGTCTGTTCTGCTCTGACAACAGTTACTCTGCATGTCACAATAATTATCCCACTACCATAGACGTCCCCTCCTCCAGCCCCCACAGAGTAGGAGTGTATCTGGACTGGCCAGCCGGCACTCTGTCCTTCTATAGAGCCTCCTCTGACACACTGACCCACCTGATCACATTCACCTCCACATTCACTGAGCCCCTCTATCCAGGGTTTGGGCTTTGTTCTGACTCCTCAGTGTCTCTCTGTCACACAATAATAACCTGTAAATAATACACACACTGGATACACACACACACTGGACTCACACACACACACACACACTGGATACACACACACACTGGACTGACACACACAGACACACACTGAATACACACACTGGACTCACACACACACACACACACACTGGACAAACACACACAAACACACTGGATACACACACACTGGACTCACACACACACACACTGGATACACACACACACTGGACTCACACACACACACACACACTGGACAAACACACACACACACACTGGACTCACACACACACACACACTGGACAAACACACACACACACACACACACTGGACACACACACACACACTGGACACACACACACACCCACACACACTGGACAAACAAACACACACACACACACTGGACACACACACACACACACACTGGGCACAAACAGACTGGACACACACACACACACATACACACACACTGGGGACACACACACTGGGGACACACACACACAGACTGGACACACACACACAGACTGGACACACACACACACACACTGGACATACACACACACACACTGTACACACACACACTGGACACACACACACACACAGACTGGACACACACACACACACTGGACACACACACACACACACACTGGACACTCACACACACATACTGGACACAGACACACACACACACACACTGGACACACACACACACACACACTGGATACACACACACACACTGGACTCACACACACACACATACACACTGGACTCACACACACACACACACACACTGGAACAACAAACACACTGGACACATACACTGGACACACACACACAAACTGGACACACACATACACACTGGACACACACACACACTGGACACACACACACACACACACACTGGACACACACACACAAACTGGACACACACACTGGACACACCCACACACTGAACACACACACTGGACACACACACACAAACTGGACACACACACACACTGGACACATACACTGGACACACACACACAAACTGGACACACACATACACACTGGACACACACACACACTGGACACACACACACACACACACTGGACACACACACACATACACACACACTGGACACACACACACACACACACATACTGGACACAGACACACACACACACTGGACACACACACACACACACACACACACTGGACACACACACACACACACACACACACACACACACACAAACTGAAACACACACACACTGGACACAAACAGACTGGACACATACACACACACTGGGGACACACACACTGGGGACACACACACTGGGGACACACACACACAGACTGGACACACACACACAGACTGGACACACACACACACACACACACACACACTGGACACACACACACTGGACATACACACACACACACACAGACTGGACACACACACACACACTGGACACTCACACACACATACTGGACACAGACACACACACACACACACTGGACACACACACACACACACACACTGGATACACACACACACACTGGACTCCACACACACACACACACACACACACACACTGGACAAACAAACAAACACACACACACACACACTGAACACACACACTGGACACACACATACACACTGGACACACACACACACTGGACACACACACACTGGACACATACACACACACACTGGACACACACACACACACACACTGGACACACACAGACTGGACACACACACGCTGGACACACACACACACACACACACACTGGACACAAACACACACGCTGGACACACACACACTGGACAAACACAAACTCACACAGGACACACACTGGACACACACACACATGCACGTCTTCCTATAGTTGTGAGGAGGACTGTTTTATAACACTGTTTATGTTGAATAACAAATTGAGCAATTATATATAATTATATCTGGACATACGCTCCATAGTTGTACAAGAAAACAATGATATATTGTACTTTTCATAATAAAACATACTTGAAACAAGAAAAGGCTGTTAATTGTGAAAACAGTTTGTTTATTGATTTTACGTTTCCTCTGTCAGGTTGATGTTAACCTGCGACTGGTTGAAACATGAAACAAATATGAAATGAAATACAAAACAATTAAATATGTGGAATAGAATTAAACAAATTGTACAATTAGTACAACAGAGTGTTGTGATGCAGGGTTACTATAGCAACAGAGTGTTGTGATGCAGGGTCACTATAGCAACAGAGTGTTGTAATGCAGGGTGACTATAGCAACAGAGTGTTGTGATGCAGGATCACTATAGCAACATATTGTTGTGATGATGTCACGTTCTGACCTTAATTCTTTTGTATTTTTCTTTGTTTAAGTATGGTCAGGGAGTTGGCTGGGTTATCTATGTTTTGTTTAAGTATGGTCAGGGCGTGAGTTGGCTGGGTTATCTATGTTTTGTTTAAGTATGGTCAGGGAGTTGGCTGGGTTATCTATGTTTTGTGTTTCTATGTTGGGTTTTCATTTGGCCTGATATGGTTGTCAATCAGAGGCAGTGTTAGTCATTGTCTCTGATTTGGAACCATATTTAGGTAGCCTGTTTTCTGTTGGGTTTTGTGGGTGGTTGGAGGAGGAGGTGTCTGTGTGTTCCACATGGAACTGTTTCGGTTTTCGTTCGTTCAGTTTATTGTTCTGTATTTCAGTGTTCAGTTTATTGTTCTGTGTTCAGTGTTCAGTTTATTGTTCTGTATTTCAGTGTTCAGTTTATTGTTCTGTATTTCAGTGTTCAGTTTATTGTTCTGTGTTCAGTGTTCAGTTTATTGTTCTGTATTTCAGTGTTCAGTTTATTGTTCTGTGTTCAGTGTTCAGTTTGTTCTATTAAAGTTTCATCATGAACACTTACCACGCTGCGCTTTGGTCCTCCTCTCTTTCTCCCAAAGAAGATCGTTACAGATGAAGGGTCACTATAGCAACAGAGTGTTGTGATGCAGGGTCACTATAGCAACAGAGTGTTGTGATGCAGGGTCACTGTAGCAACAGAGTGTTGTGATGCAGGGTCACTATAGCAACAGAGTGGTGTAATGCAGGGCCCCGGTGGAATCTCTCCAGACCAGAGGAACCCTGTGACGTCATCAACAGAGAGGGAGATTCTAGACACACAGATCTCTCTCTGCTCTCTGCTCACTGCTGAATCTGCTCTCTCTGCTCAATTCAATTCAAGGGCTTTATTGGCATGGGAAACATGTGTTAACATGGCCAAAGCAAGTGAGGTAGATAATATATAAAGTGAATATATAAAGTGAAATAAACAATAAAAATTAACAGTAAACATTACACATACAGAAGTTTCAAAACAATAAAGACAAATGTCATATTATATATACAGTGTTTTAACAATGTACAGATGGTTAAAGGACACAAGATAAATAAATAAGCATAAATATGGGTTGTATTTACAATGGTGTTTGTTCTTCACTGGTTGCCCTTTTCTCGTGGCAACAGGTCACAAATGTTGCTGCTGTGATGTCACACTGTGGAATTTCACCCAGTAGATATGGGAGTTGATCAAAATTGGATTTGTTTTAAAATTCTTTGTGGATCTGTGTCACCTGAGAGAAATATGTCTCTCTAATATGGTCATACATTGGGCAGGAGGTTAGGAAGTGCAGCTCAGTTTCCACCTCATTTTGTGGGCAGTGAGCACATAGCCTGTCATCTCTTGAGAGCCATGTCTGCCTACGGCGGCCTTTCTCAATAGCAAGGCTATGCTCACTGAGTCTGTACATAGTCAAAGCTTTCCTTAATGTTGGGTCAGTCACAGTGGTCAGGTATTCTGCCGCTGTGTACTCTCTGTTTAGGGCCAAATAGCATTCCAGTTTGCTCTGTTTTTTTAAATTCTTTCCAACGTGTCAAGTATTTATCTTTTTGTTTTCTCATGATTTGGTTGGGTCTAATTGTGCTGCTGTCCTGGGGCTCTGTAGGGTGTGTTTGTGTTTGTGAACAGAGCCCCAGGACCAGCTTGCTTAGGGGACTCTTCTCCAGGTTCACCTCTCTGTAGGTGATGGCTTTGTTATGGAAGGTTTGGGAATCGTTTCCTTTTAGTTGGTTATAGAATTTAACGGCTCTTTTCTCGATTTTGATAATTAGTGGGTATCGGCCTAATTCTGCTCTGCATGCATTATTCGGTGCTCTCTTTCTCTGATCTCTCTCTCTGCTCTCTGCTCCCTCTCTCTGCTCTCTCTCTATTCTATCTGCTTTCTTCTCACTCTGCTGAATCTGCTCTCTCTCTCTTTCTCTCTCTGCTGTCTCGGCTCTCTCTCTCTGCCCTCTGCGCCCTCTCTCTGCTCTCTCTGGTATCTCTCTGCTCTGCTCTCTCTCTCTGCTCTGCTCTCTCTGCTCTCTGCTCTCTCTGGTTTCTCTCTCTCTGCTTTCTCTGCTCTCTCTGCTCTTCTCGCTCTCTCTGCTATCCCTGCTCTCTCTGTTATCTGGTCTCTCTGGTATCTGTCTCTCTGCTCTCTCTCTCTACTCTCTCTCTGCTCTCTCTCTACTCTCACTCTGATCTCTCTTCTCGCTGCTCTCTCTCTCTGCTCCCTCTCTCTGATTTCTGCTCTCTCTCTCTCTACTATCTCTGCCTGCTCTCTGTTCTCTCTCTGCTCTCTACTGTCTCTGCTCTCTCTCAGCTCTCTCTGCTATCTCGCTCTACTATCTCTCTGCTCTCTCTCTCTCTGATGTCTCTGCTCTCTCTCTCTCTGCATTCTCTCTCTGCTGTCTCTGCTCTCTGATCTCTCAGCTCTCTCTGCTCCATCTCTCTACTCTCTCTGCTTTGCCAGCTCTCTGCTCTCTCTGGTATCTTTCTGCTCTCTCTGCTTTTCTCGCTCTCTCTGCTTTCCCTGCTCTCTCTGGCAACTCTATCTCTGCTCTCTCTGCTTTCCCTGCTCTCTGCTCTCTCTGGTATCTGTCTATCTGCTCTCTCTGCTCTCTCTCTGCTCTCTCTTCTCTCTCTCTGCTCTCTTTCTGATTTCCCTGCTCTCTCTGCTCTCTCTGGTATCTCTCTGCTCTCTGCTCTTCTCTCTCTGCTCTCTGCTTTCCGTGCTCAATCTGGTCTCTCTGGTACCGCTCTCTCTGCTCTCTCTCTGCTTTCCCTGCTCAATCTGGTATCTCTCTCTTTACTCTCTGCTTTCCCTGTTCTCTCTGCTCTCTCTGGTATCTCGCTCTCTGCTCTCTCTCTCGACTCTCTCCGCTCTCTCTCTGTTCTCTCTCTCGACTCTCTCCGCTCTCTCTCTGTTCTCTCTCTGATCTCTGCTGCTGTCTCTGCTCTCTCTCTGCACTCTCAGCTCTCTCTGCTCTCTCTCTGCTCATTCTCTGCTCTCTCTGCTCTTTCTCTGCTCTCTCTACTCTCTCTCTGCTCTTTCTGCTCACTCTCTCTGATCTCTAACTCTCTCTGCACTCAGCTCTCTGCCTCTGCTCTCTCTCTCTCTCTGTCCTTGCTCTCTCTCTGTCCTCTGCTCTCTCGCTCTGCTCTCTCTGCTCTGCTCTTCTGCTCTATCTGCTTTCCCTGCTCTCTGCTCTCTCTCTGGCATCTCTATCTCTGCTCTCTCTGCTCTCTCTGCTTTCCTGCTCTCTCTGGTAACTCTCTGCTCTCTCTGGTATCTGTCTCTCTCTCTCTCTCTCTCTCTCTCTGCTCTCTCTCTCTGCTCTCTCTCTCTGCTCTCTCTCTCTGCTCTCTCTCTGCTCTCTCTCTACTCTCTCTGCTCGCTCTCTCTGATCTCTGTTTTCTCTCTGCTCACTCTCTCTCTCTGCTCACTCTCTCGCTCTCTCTCGCTCTCTCTGCTCTCTCTGCACTCTCTGTTCTCTCTCTGCTCTCTATGTTCTCTCTGCTCTCTCTCTGCTGGCTCTCTGCTGTCTCTGCTGTCTGCTGTCTCTCTGCTCTCTCTGTTCTCTCTGCTCTCTCTCTGTTCACTCTCTGCTCTCTCTCTCTGCTGTCTCTTCGCTCTGGTCTCTCTCTCTGCTCTCTCTGCTTGCCCTCTGCTCTTTCTGCTCTCTGTTCTCTCTGCTGTCTCACTCTCTGCTCTCTTTCTTCTCTCTCTGCTCTCTCTGTTCTCTCTGTTTTCTCTCTGCTCTCTGTTCTCTCTGCTGTCTCTCTGCTGTCTCTCTGCTCTCTGTTCTCTCGGTTCACTCTCTGCTCTCTCTGTTCTCTCTGCTCTCTCTGTTCACTCTCTGCTCGCTCTGGTCTCTCTCTCTGCCCTCTCTGCTTGCTCTCTCTGCTCTCTCTGTTCTCTCTGCTGTCTCACTCTCTGCTCTCTCTCTTCTCTCTCTGCTCTCTCTCTGCTGTCTCTGTTCTCTGCTGTCTCTCGCTCTGCTCTCTCTCTCTGCTCGCTCTCTCTGATCTATCTGCTCTCTGTTCTCTCTCTGCCCTCTCTCTGCTCTCTCTCTTTCTGCTCTCTGCTCTTGCTCTGCTATCTTGCTCCCTCTCTTCTCTCTGCTCTCTGCTGTCTTTCTCTGCTCTAGTCTCTCTCTGGTCTCTCTGCTTTCCCTGCTCACTCTGCTCTCTACTTTCCCTGCTCTCTGCTGTCTTTCTCTGCTCTAGTCTCTCTGATCTGCTCTCTCTGGTCTCTCTGCTTTCCCTGCTCTCTCTGCTGTTTCCATCTCTCTCCCCCCAATCTCTCTCTTTTTATATCTGAACAAGGGTGCATTTTGGACAATCTCCACTTGATGGCAGTGTTAAACCAGAAGTGATGAAAACAACATCACTGGATCGAGACAGAGAGAGAGAGAGTCTAATATACTGATATACAGGGCATTCAGAAAGTATTCAGACCCCTTGACTTTTTCCACATTTTGTCATGTCACGCTACAGCCTTATTCTAAAATGGATTAAATTGTTTTTTTCCCCCTCAATCTACACACAATACCCCATAATTACAAAGCAAAAACTGTTTATTTTATGTGAGAGAGAATAAAGTAGACGAGGCACGTCAAACGTTTGATTTATGGCCCTATGTCATGATGACGTGTGCGTGCCCATATTTGGGCATACGGTCAGGACAAATCAAATGTTATTGGTCACATACACATGGTTAGCAGATGTTAATGCGAGTGTAGCGAAATGCTTGTGGTTCTAGTTCCGACTATGCAGTAATAACTAACATCCCTTTCCTGGCGGGAAGGGATCACGTGGTTATGCCCTTATATGGGCATCCTTTTCCTGTTCTCACGCCTTAGAGTGAGTGCTATGTTAGCGTTATGCCCTTATATGGGCATCCTCTTCCTGTTCTCACGCCTTAGAGTGAGTGCTATGTTAGCGTTATGCCCTTATATGGGCATCCTCTTCCTGTTCTCACGCCTTAGAGTGAGTGCTATGGAGTTTCCTTCTCTGACCACCACCACATATTATTTGCACTACAAGCTCGAGGTTCCTATCGGCTCTGACGGAAACATTTGACTGAACAAGTCGTTCTAGCAGGGCTATAAATTGTTCCAGATCTGCTTCATCGTTGGGTAAAATAAGAGATACCGTGCTATGCATGTCTCCACAAATTTCCAACTGTAAGACATCATGTGGTTCGCCATAATCTCTAGCCCTGTCTAACAGTTCGTTCAAAGTGTCCAAAATCATTACGTAAAACACAGCAGAGTCAAGATTCTGATTCACCCATGCGAAATTGAAAAACTGTTGAATCTCTGTATTGTTGAATTGATTTCGGTACACAACACGTACACTTCTATCAAGACTGTACCCCTCCTGATTGGTTAGACAATTTTCCAACTGCTCAAAAACATCGTATTGCATTTCAGACTCTTCAGACATGGCTTAGAGGTGTTGCAGCATTAGACCTTTGGCTCTCGTTCATCTGGGTAATATGAGGGTGTTACGGTTTTCTTCCTTCGAAAGAGAGTCGGACCAAAATGCAGCGTGGTTAATACGATACATGTTTAATGGCGAATAAAGACGACAATACAAAAACAACAAACGGAACGTGAAAACCTATGCAGCCTATCTGGTGACAACTAACACAAAGACAGGAACAATCACCCACGAAACACTCAAAGAATATGGCTGCCGAAATATGGTTCCCAATCAGAGACAACGAGAATCACCTGCCTCTGATTGAGAACCGCCTCAGGCAACCATAGACTTTGCTAGACAACCCCACTAAGCCACAATCCCAAAACCTACGAAAAACCCCCATACATAAACACACCACATAATAAACCCATGTCACACCCTGGCCTGACCAAATAAATATAGACAACATAATAAACCCATGTCACACCTGGCCTGACCAAATAAATATAGACACCACATAATAAACCCATGTCACACCCTGGCCTGACCTATAGACAACACATAATAAAAACACCCTGGCCTGACCAGACACCACATAATAAACCCATGTCACACCCTGGCCTGACCAAATAAATATAGACACCACATAATAAACCCATGTCACACCCTGGCCTGACCAAATAAATATAGACACCACATAATAAACCCATGTCACACCCTGGCCTGACCAAATAAATATAGACACCACATAATAAACCCATGTCACACCCTGGCCTGACCAAATAAATATAGACACACATAATAAACCCATGTCACCCTGGCCTGACCAAATAAATATAGACACCACATAATAAACCCATGTCACACCTGGCCTGACCAAATAAATATAGACACCACATAATAAACCCATGTCACACCCTGGCCTGACCAAATAAATATAGACACCACATAATAAACCCATGTCACACCCTGGCCTGACCAAATAAATATAGACACCACATAATAAACCCATGTCACACCCTGGCCTGACCAAATAAATAAAGAAAACACATAATAAACCCATGTCACACCCTGGCCTGACCAAATAAATAAAGACAACACAAAATACTAAGACCAGGGCGTGACAGGGGCGGCAGGGTAGCCTAGTGGTTAGAGCGTTGGACTAGTAACCGGAAGGTTGCGAGTTCAAACCCCCGAGCTGACAAGGTACAAATCTGTCGTTCTGCCCCTGAACAGGCAGTTAACCCACTGTTCCTAGGCCGTCATTGAAAATAAGAATTTGTTCTTAACTGACTTGCCTGGTTAAATAAAGGTAAAAAAAAAAAAAAACAGAGGCCTTCTGGAATCTGTGATAACAGGTTTTCATCGGACGGCCCTGACTCATTCATACGATGAATCATTTCTAAGAGTTCGGGGAATCTGTGATAATATGTTTTCATCTATCGGCATTATGTCTGTTACCCCCGCATCATATGGCTTGGAGTTCTGGCGGTATCTGGGATAAGAGGTCTTCAACTGTCTCCTAAGTCTTGGAGTTCTGGCGGTATCTGGGATAAGAGGTTTTTAACTGTCTCCTAGGTCTTGGAGTTCTGGCGGTATCTGGGATAAGAGGTCTTCAACTGTCTCCTAGGTCTTGGAGTTCTGGCGGTATCTGGGATAAGAGGTCTTCAACTGTCTCCTAGGTCTTGGAGTTCTGGCGGTATCTGGGATAAGAGGTCTTCAACTGTCTCCTAGGTCTTGGAGTTCTGGCGGTATCTGGGATAAGAGGTCTTCAACTGTCTCCTAGGTCTATTGGATCCGCCATTTGGATTATTAAGGATGTGTTGTGTTATTCTGGAAGGATCCGTGTTACATAGATGCTTTTAACGCCTGTATTTGCGCTGTTTAATCTGATTGTTGTTTAACCTACGTGGAATCGCTCTACGACAGAATGATATATCCTGACGGTTTTGACGCTCCAGTAAAAACACCCGTCTGTGGAGCAAAACACTTCGGGATTTTAAACCCTTTGAAAAGGCTTGTTCTATTTCAGAACCGTCTGTTGCCTCCACGAAATTGGCAGAATCAAGAAGGTTGGCCGCTTCACATCACATCAAATCGTCTACCTCGGAAATGTCATTTAAAACTTTGAAATCATCCGGCTTCGTTGTTTTATTGGTGATGTCCTGGGCGCTGAAATACTCTGCGTGCTCTCTGTGTGTGGTCTTCTGTGCCGTTATACACCAGAGAGGAGTCTGAAATACTGCTCTGCTGTGGTCTTCTGTGCCGTTATACACCAGAGAGGAGTCTGAAATACTCTGCTGTGGTCTTCTGTGCCGTTATACACCAGAGAGGAGTCTGAAATACTCTGCTGTGGTCTTCTGTGCCGTTATACACCAGAGAGGAGTCTGAAATACTCTGCTGTGGTCTTCTGTGCCGTTATACACCAGAGAGGAGTCTGAAATACTCTGCTGTGGTCTTCTGTGCCGTTATACACCAGAGAGGAGTCTGAAATACTCTGCTGTGGTCTTCTGTGCCGTTATACACCAGAGAGGAGTCTGAAATACTCTGCTGTGGTCTTCTGTGCCGTTATACACCAGAGAGGAGTCTGAAATACTCTGCTGTGGTCTTCTGTGCCGTTATACACCAGAGAGGAGTCTGAAATACTCTGCTGTGGTCTTCTGTGCCGTTATACACCAGAGAGGAGTCTGAAATACTCTGCTGTGGTCTTCTGTGCCGTTATACACCAGAGAGGAGTCTGAAATACTCTGCTGTGGTCTTCTGTGCCGTTATACACCAGAGAGGAGTCTGAAATACTCTGCTGTGGTCTTCTGTGCCGTTATACACCAGAGAGGAGTCTGAAATACTCTGCTGTGGTCTTCTGTGCCGTTATACACCAGAGAGGAGTCTGAAATACTCTGCTGTGGTCTTCTGTGCCGTTATACACCAGAGAGGAGTCTGAAATACTCTGCTGTGGTCTTCTGTGCCGTTATACACCAGAGAGGAGTCTGAAATACTCTGCTGTGGTCTTCTGTGCCGTTATACACCAGAGAGGAGTGAAATACTCTGCTGTGGTCTTCTGTGCCGTTATACACCAGAGAGGAGTCTGAAATACTCTGCTGTGGTCTTCTGTGCCGTTATACACCAGAGAGGAGTCTGAAATACTCTGCTGTGGTCTTCTGTGCCGTTATACACCAGAGAGGAGTCTGAAATACTCTGCTGTGGTCTTCTGTGCCGTTATACACCAGAGAGGAGTCTGAAATACTCTGCTGTGGTCTTCTGTGCCGTTATACACCAGAGAGGAGTCTGAAATACTCTGCTGTGGTCTTCTGTGCCGTTATACACCAGAGAGGAGTCTGAAATACTCTGCTGTGGTCTTCTGTGCCGTTATACACCAGAGAGGAGTCTGAAATACTCTGCTGTGGTCTTCTGTGCCGTTATACACCAGAGAGGAGTCTGAAATACTCTGCTGTGGTCTTCTGTGCCGTTATACACCAGAGAGGAGTCTGAAATACTCTGCTGTGGTCTTCTGTGCCGTTATACACCAGAGAGGAGTCTGAAATACTCTGCTGTGGTCTTCTGTGCCGTTATACACCAGAGAGGAGTCTGAAATACTCTGCTGTGGTCTTCTGTGCCGTTATACACCAGAGAGGAGTCTGAAATACTCTGCTGTGGTCTTCTGTGCCGTTATACACCAGAGAGGAGTCTGAAATACTCTGCTGTGGTCTTCTGTGCCGTTATACACCAGAGAGGAGTCTGAAATACTCTGCTGTGGTCTTCTGTGCCGTTATACACCAGAGAGGAGTCTGAAATACTCTGCTGTGGTCTTCTGTGCCGTTATACACCAGAGAGGAGTCTGAAATACTCTGCTGTGGTCTTCTGTGCCGTTATACACCAGAGAGGAGTCTGAAATACTCTGCTGTGGTCTTCTGTGCCGTTATACACCAGAGAGGAGTCTGAAATACTCTGCTGTGGTCTTCTGTGCCGTTATACACCAGAGAGGAGTCTGAAATACTCTGCTGTGGTCTTCTGTGCCGTTATACACCAGAGAGGAGTCTGAAATACTCTGCTGTGGTCTTCTGTGCCGTTATACACCAGAGAGGAGTCTGAAATACTCTGCTGTGGTCTTCTGTGCCGTTATACACCAGAGAGGAGTCTGAAATACTCTGCTGTGGTCTTCTGTGCCGTTATACACCAGAGAGGAGTCTGAAATACTCTGCTGTGGTCTTCTGTGCCGTTATACACCAGAGAGGAGTCTGAAATACTCTGCTGTGGTCTTCTGTGCCGTTATACACCAGAGAGGAGTCTGAAATACTCTGCTGTGGTCTTCTGTGCCGTTATACACCAGAGAGAGTCTGAAATACTCTGCTGTGGTCTTCTGTGCCGTTATACACCAGAGAGGAGTCTGAAATACTCTGCTGTGGTCTTCTGTGCCGTTATACACCAGAGAGGAGTCTGAAATACTCTGCTGTGGTCTTCTGTGCCGTTATACACCAGAGAGGAGTCTGAAATACTCTGCTGTGGTCTTCTGTGCCGTTATACACCAGAGAGGAGTCTGAAATACTCTGCTGTGGTCTTCTGTGCCGTTATACACCAGAGAGGAGTCTGAAATACTCTGCTGTGGTCTTCTGTGCCGTTATACACCAGAGAGGAGTCTGAAATACTCTGCTGTGGTCTTCTGTGCCGTTATACACCAGAGAGGAGTCTGAAATACTCTGCTGTGGTCTTCTGTGCCGTTATACACCAGAGAGGAGTCTGAAATACTCTGCTGTGGTCTTCTGTGCCGTTATACACCAGAGAGGAGTCTGAAATACTCTGCTGTGGTCTTCTGTGCCGTTATACACCAGAGAGGAGTCTGAAATACTCTGCTGTGGTCTTCTGTGCCGTTATACACCAGAGAGGAGTCTGAAATACTCTGCTGTGGTCTTCTGTGCCGTTATACACCAGAGAGGAGTCTGAAATACTCTGCTGTGGTCTTCTGTGCCGTTATACACCAGAGAGGAGTCTGAAATACTCTGCTGTGGTCTTCTGTGCCGTTATACACCAGAGAGGAGTCTGAAATACTCTGCTGTGGTCTTCTGTGCCGTTATACACCAGAGAGGAGTCTGAAATACTCTGCTGTGGTCTTCTGTGCCGTTATACACCAGAGAGGAGTCTGAAATACTCTGCTGTGGTCTTCTGTGCCGTTATACACCAGAGAGGAGTCTGAAATACTCTGCTGTGGTCTTCTGTGCCGTTATACACCAGAGAGGAGTCTGAAATACTCTGCTGTGGTCTTCTGTGCCGTTATACACCAGAGAGGAGTCTGAAATACTCTGCTGTGGTCTTCTGTGCCGTTATACACCAGAGAGGAGTCTGAAATACTCTGCTGTGGTCTTCTGTGCCGTTATACACCAGAGAGGAGTCTGAAATACTCTGCTGTGGTCTTCTGTGCCGTTATACACCAGAGAGGAGTCTGAAATACTCTGCTGTGGTCTTCTGTGCCGTTATACACCAGAGAGGAGTCTGAAATACTCTGCTGTGGTCTTCTGTGCCGTTATACACCAGAGAGGAGTCTGAAATACTCTGCTGTGGTCTTCTGTGCCGTTATACACCAGAGAGGAGTCTGAAATACTCTGCTGTGGTCTTCTGTGCCGTTATACACCAGAGAGGAGTCTGAAATACTCTGCTGTGGTCTTCTGTGCCGTTATACACCAGAGAGGAGTCTGAAATACTCTGCTGTGGTCTTCTGTGCCGTTATACACCAGAGAGGAGTCTGAAATACTCTGCTGTGGTCTTCTGTGCCGTTATACACCAGAGGAGTCTTAAATACTCTGCTGTGGTCTTCTGTGCCGTTATACACCAGAGAGGAGTCTGAAATACTCTGCTGTGGTCTTCTGTGCCGTTATACACCAGAGAGGAGTCTGAAATACTCTGCTGTGGTCTTCTGTGCCGTTATACACCAGAGAGGAGTCTGAAATACTCTGCTGTGGTCTTCTGTGCCGTTATACACCAGAGAGGAGTCTGAAATACTCTGCTGTGGTCTTCTGTGCCGTTATACACCAGAGAGGAGTCTGAAATACTCTGCTGTGGTCTTCTGTGCCGTTATACACCAGAGAGGAGTCTGAAATACTCTGCTGTGGTCTTCTGTGCCGTTATACACCAGAGAGGAGTCTGAAATACTCTGCTGTGGTCTTCTGTGCCGTTATACACCAGAGAGGAGTCTGAAATACTCTGCTGTGGTCTTCTGTGCCGTTATACACCAGAGAGGAGTCTGAAATACTCTGCTGTGGTCTTCTGTGCCGTTATACACCAGAGAGGAGTCTGAAATACTCTGCTGTGGTCTTCTGTGCCGTTATACACCAGAGAGGAGTCTGAAATACTCTGCTGTGGTCTTCTGTGCCGTTATACACCAGAGAGGAGTCTGAAATACTCTGCTGTGGTCTTCTGTGCCGTTATACACCAGAGAGGAGTCTGAAATACTCTGCTGTGGTCTTCTGTGCCGTTATACACCAGAGAGGAGTCTGAAATACTCTGCTGTGGTCTTCTGTGCCGTTATACACCAGAGAGGAGTCTGAAATACTCTGCTGTGGTCTTCTGTGCCGTTATACACCAGAGAGGAGTCTGAAATACTCTGCTGTGGTCTTCTGTGCCGTTATACACCAGAGAGGAGTCTGAAATACTCTGCTGTGGTCTTCTGTGCCGTTATACACCAGAGAGGAGTCTGAAATACTCTGCTGTGGTCTTCTGTGCCGTTATACACCAGAGAGGTGTCTGAAATACTCTGCTGTGGTCTTCTGTGCCGTTATACACCAGAGAGGAGTCTGAAATACTCTGCTGTGGTCTTCTGTGCCGTTATACACCAGAGAGGAGTCTGAAATACTCTGCTGTGGTCTTCTGTGCCGTTATACACCAGAGAGGAGTCTGAAATACTCTGCTGTGGTCTTCTGTGCCGTTATACACCAGAGAGGAGTCTGAAATACTCTGCTGTGGTCTTCTGTGCCGTTATACACCAGAGAGGAGTCTGAAATACTCTGCTGTGGTCTTCTGTGCCGTTATACACCAGAGAGGAGTCTGAAATACTCTGCTGTGGTCTTCTGTGCCGTTATACACCAGAGAGGAGTCTGAAATACTCTGCTGTGGTCTTCTGTGCCGTTATACACCAGAGAGGAGTCTGAAATACTCTGCTGTGGTCTTCTGTGCCGTTATACACCAGAGAGTCTTAAATACTCTGCTGTGGTCTTCTGTGCCGTTATACACCAGAGAGGAGTCTGAAATACTCTGCTGTGGTCTTCTGTGCCGTTATACACCAGAGAGGAGTCTGAAATACTCTGCTGTGGTCTTCTGTGCCGTTATACACCAGAGAGGAGTCTGAAATACTCTGCTGTGGTCTTCTGTGCCGTTATACACCAGAGAGGAGTCTGAAATACTCTGCTGTGGTCTTCTGTGCCGTTATACACCAGAGAGGAGTCTGAAATACTCTGCTGTGGTCTTCTGTGCCGTTATACACCAGAGAGGAGTCTGAAATACTCTGCTGTGGTCTTCTGTGCCGTTATACACCAGAGAGTCTGAAATACTCTGCTGTGGTCTTCTGTGCCGTTATACACCAGAGAGGAGTCTGAAATACTCTGCTGTGGTCTTCTGTGCCGTTATACACCAGAGAGGAGTCTGAAATACTCTGCTGTGGTCTTCTGTGCCGTTATACACCAGAGAGGAGTCTGAAATACTCTGCTGTGGTCTTCTGTGCCGTTATACACCAGAGAGGAGTCTGAAATACTCTGCTGTGGTCTTCTGTGCCGTTATACACCAGAGAGTCTGAAATAAAATAATACATACAAAATAGGTTATTAACCCTAAAATATGTCAGATAACAAATGTCAAATACATTTCAGATATAATCCTATATATTAACATAAATAAAATACCTCTGCTTTTTTAACGAGGGCTGTTCTGACGAATCGCTGAAACCGGAGGAGGTTGTCTTTTGTCATCAAGAATGACTGATTCTGCCTGGCCTGTAGTGCTGGAGCCTTGTTTTAACATGTTCAAGCCTACAAATGTATAAATAATAAAATATGTCTAAATAATAATATATATATAATGGCTTCATACCATGTCCATGGAGCACCGTGTCGTGAAGCCGTAAGGTCCCTATCAGGGAGAACTGTTCTGGTTGGTTCTGAGCAATGTATTTGTGTGTCACGCCCTGGCCTTAGTATTCTGTGTTCTCTTTATTATTGTGGTTAGGCCAGGGTGTGACATGGGTGATTATGTGTTTGTCTTGTCTAGGGGTTTTGTAGATTTATGGGGTTGTGTTCAGTGTAGTATTCTAGGTAAGTCTATGGTTGCCTAGAGTGGTTCTCAATCAGAGGCAGGTGTTTATCGTTGTCTCTGATTGGGAACCATATTTAGGCAGACATATGCTTTGGGTATTTCGTGGGTGATTGTTTCCTGTCTCTGTGTTTTGCACCAGTTAGGACTGTTTAGGTTTTTCCACGTTTTCTTGTTTTGTATATGTATATTGTTCACGTTATCATCTTTATTAAAGATGTTCAACCATAACCACGCTGCATTTTGGTCCTCCTCTCCTTCGACGGAAGAATCCCGTAACATTGTGCCCTAATTGTACGTTGTTTGCTGGGGTTAGGAATGTGGTGCGAGCTGGTGGATGTTCCCGGGGGAGTTGACCAGCCGTTTAAATCCTCTGTTCTCGGTGTGTTTGAAAAAACATTCGTACAGAAAGGTAGAATTCCTCTGATGTCCTCTGATGTGTCCTCAGATGTGTCCTCTGATGTGTCCTCAGATGTGTCCTCTGATGTGTCCTCAGATGTGTCCTCTGATGTGTCCTCAGATGTGTCCTCAGAGATGTGTCCTCTGATGTGTCCTCTGATGTGTCCTCTGATGTGTCCTCTGATGTGTCCTCAGATGTGTCCTCTGATGTGTCCTCTGATGTGTCCTCAGATGTGTCCTCTGATGTGTCCTCTGATGTCCTCTGATGTGTCCTCTGATGTGTCCTCTGATGTGTCCTCAGATGTGTCCTCAGATGTGTCCTCAGATGTGTCCTCTGATGTGTCCTCAGATGTGTCCTCTGATGTGTCCTCAGATGTGTCCTCAGATGTGTCCTCTGATGTGTCCTCAGATGTGTCCTCTGATGTGTCCTCTGATGTGTCCTCAGATGTGTCCTCTGATGTGTCCTCTGATGTGTCCTCCTCAGATGTGTCCTCTGATGTGTCCTCTGATGTGTCCTCAGATGTGTCCTCTGATGTGTCCTCTGATGTGTCCTCAGATGTGTCCTCAGATGTGTCCTCTGATGTGTCCTCAGATGTGTCCTCAGATGTGTCCTCAGATGTGTCCTCTGCTCTTCTGAAGCCGTTCAGGGTCCATATGGAGCCCGTTATCCTTCTTGGCTGTATGTCAGCTGTAAACACATCAAATAACTGTTAATATAAGGTGCACACATTTCTGTTTTTAATGTATAAATAATCTTGTGTCTGGATTATTGTACTTACGTCTACAATAATGTGACGGGGTTCGGCTGCATGCGATTTGCTCCAGAGAACCAACATCTAAGGAGGTCTGTTCCAGATCGTTTATCCCTCTGAGGAGTAAATGTTGGAGACCCTACAGACGTTCGATAATAATCACGTTAGATAATATTAACTTTAGATAATAGTAACATTTTATACGTTAAGAATATAAGCATTGACCCACGTTTAAAACACATATAACTCGTGTTTAATATTACAATAATATCCTTAATGTTCAAACAATTTATGCATCCAAATCTAATATATATATTACTGTTTTTTCACGAACTCACCTTCAGAAAGATCCATTAGGAGGGATTCCCAGATGATATTTTAACTGTTCAGTAACTATTCGGGGCTGCTGTCCTGCAGGTGTTAAAACAGTGCAAACAGAGTGGACCGGTTCTCAATAGACTCGTTGAGAAGTTCGCAGCTCAAAAGTAGTTTTACAGGGTGACATCCGGGTGATAGTATATTTGATTTAGATACAAGGTAGTGGTTTCAAACAACATGGCCCCTTTTGATATCCTACATCCTCAGGGATATAACACCTAGATGCTGTGTCATATGTAAACCTATAGACAGTGATTCACTGTCTGATATCCTGACATCCTCAGGGATATAACATGAGTTTAGATGCTGTGTCATATGTAAATGAGTTTAGACAGTATTCACTGTCTGATATCCTACATCCTCAGGGATATAACACCTAGATGCTGTGTCATATGTAAACCTATAGACCGAGACAGTATTCACTGTCTGATATCCTGAATGAGTTTCAGGGATATAACACCTAGATGCTGTGTCATATGTAAACGGAATGAGACAGTATTCACTAGTCTGATATTTACAGATCCTCAGGGATATAACAATGAGATGCTGTGTCATATGATAAACCTATAGACAGTATTCACTGTCTGATATCCTACATCCTCAGGGATATAACAGTTTCTAGATGCTGTGTCATATGTAAATGAGTTTAGACAGTATTCATGTCTGATGATTTACATCCTCAGGGATATAACACCTGAGATGCAGTGTCATATGTAAACCTATGAGACAGAGACAGTATTCACTGTCTGATATCCTACATCCTCAGGGATATAACACCTAGATGCTGTGTCATATGTAAACCTAGTTGACAGAGACAGTATTCAATGAGTCTGATATCCTACAGACATCCTCAGGGATATAACACCTAGATGCTGTGTCATATGTAAACCTATAGACAGTATTCACTGTCTGATATCCTACATCCTCAGGGATATAACACCTAGATGCTGTGTCATATGTAAACCTATAGACAGTATTCACTGTTTATCCTACATCCTCAGGGATATAACACCTAGATGCTGTGTCATATGTAATCCTATTTACAGAGACAGTATTCACTGTCTGATATCCTACATCCTCAGGGGATATAACAGTTTAGATGCTGTGTCATATGTAAACCTATAGACAGTATTCACAGTCTGATATCCTAATCCTCAGGGATATAACACGGGGTGATAGTACGGAATGAGTTTACAGAGGCACGGGGTGATAGTACAGAATGAGTTTAATATAACACCTAGATGGGGTTATAGCACCTAGATGCTGTGTCATATGTAAACCTATAGACAGTATTCACTGTCTGATATCCTACATCCTCAGGGATATAACACCTAGATGCTGTGTCATATGTAAACCTATAGACAGTATTCACTGTCTGATATCCTACATCCTCAGGGATATAACACCTAGATGCTGTGTCATATGTAAACCTATAGACCGAGACAGTATTCACTGTCTGATATCCTACATCCTCAGGGATATAACACCTAGATGCTGTGTCATATGTAAACCTATAGACAGTATTCACTGTCTGATATCCTACATCCTCAGGGATATAACACCTAGATGCTGTGTCATATGTAAACCTATAGACAGTATTCACTGTCTGATATCCTACATCCTCAGGGATATAACACCTAGATGCTGTGTCATATGTAAACCTATAGACAGTATTCACTGTCTGATATCCTACATCCTCAGGGATATAACACCTAGATGCTGTGTCATATGTAAACCTATAGACAGTATTCACTGTCTGATATCCTACATCCTCAGGGATATAACACCTAGATGCTGTGTCATATGTAAACCTATAGACAGTATTCACTGTCTGATATCCTACATCCTCAGGGATATAACACCTAGATGCTGTGTCATATGTAAACCTATAGACAGTATTCACTGTCTGATATCCTACATCCTCAGGGATATAACACCTAGATGCTGTGTCATATGTAAACCTATAGACCGAGACAGTATTCACTGTCTGATATCCTACATCCTCAGGGATATAACACCTAGATGCTGTGTCATATGTAAACCTATAGACAGTATTCACTGTCTGATATCCTACATCCTCAGGGATATAACACCTAGATGCTGTGTCATATGTAAACCTATAGACAGTATTCACTGTCTGATATCCTACATCCTCAGGGATATAACACCTAGATGCTGTGTCATATGTAAACCTATAGACAGTATTCACTGTCTGATATCCTACATCCTCAGGGATATAACACCTAGATGCTGTGTCATATGTAAACCTATAGACAGTATTCACTGTCTGATATCCTACATCCTCAGGGATATAGCACCTAGATGCTGTGTTTTATGTTAAGACACTGACGGATTCTCGGCCCTCACTAGCATGAAAACGAAATCCAGGCACAGACTGTGGAAAATGAGGATGTGGAAAATGATTTAAGACTGAGACTCTCTCCAATACAACCCAACATTGCATAGTTATGTGCATCATTTCATGCACAGCTTTCCCATTAACCTGTGGTGAGTTATTCACAATTTTCGATGAACTAATTAGATGTTGTATGAAAGATGGTTAAATAAAGAGCAACATTATTGATTATTATGATATTATTATCTGTGCCCTGGTCCTATAAGAGCTCTTTGTCACTTCCCACAAACCGGGTTGTGACAAAAACTCACACTCATTGTTATGTTTAATAAATGTATCATATAGTGTGTGTATGTGTGGCAGGCTTACAATGATGGCAAAAGACAACATTTGAGAGTGTTGGTCACCCTGGTGCTAGAGGGGGTACAGGGTACGCAGCTGCAGGTTGAATGTCCCAAAAGACAACATTAGAGAGTGTTGGTCACCCTGGTGCTAGAGGGGGTACAGGGTACGCAGCTGCAGGTTGAATGTCCCAAAAGACAACATTTGAGAGTGTTGGTCACCCTGGTGCTAGAGGGGGTACAGGGTACGCAGCTGCAGGTTGAATGTCCCAAAAGACAACATTTGAGAGTGTTGGTCACCCTGGTGCTAGGGGGTACAGGGTACGCAGCTACAGGGACAACGTCACAGCTGCAGGTTGAATGTCCCAAAAAAGTTTGGGAACCACTGCCATAGACAAAAGGATTAATTTTGACTATTAAAACGGCAAGGATGAACCAAGCTAGCATACAGGCAAAGACTTAGAAGGGAGGATTTGTCACGCCCTGACCTTAGAGAGCCTTTTTATGTCTCTATTTGGTTTGGTCAGGGGGGGATTTGGGTTCATTCTATGTTTTGGCCGGGTTCTCAGTCAGGGACAGCTGTCTATCATTGTCTCATACTTAGGTAGCCCTTTTTCCCTCCTTTGATTGTGGGTAGTTGACTTTTGTTAGTGGCACTTAGCCCTGTGAGCCTCACGGTCGTTTTGTATCGTTTCTTGTTGATGTTGGCGACATTTTAATAGAAAGGAATATGTACGCTCACCACGCTGCACTTTGGTCCACTTCCTTTAACGACGGCCGTGACAGGATTAAAGTTCCCTAACATGTAATTATATCAAGAAGACTTTATAACTGCCCTGATAGGCTCTTTACCTACAACTCTAATAGGACAATTATATCAAGAAGACTTTATAACTGCCCTGATAGGCTCTTTATTGACAACTCTAATAGGACAATTATATCAAGAAGACTTTATAACTGCCCTGATTGGCTCTTTATTGACAACTCTAATAGGACAATTATATCAAGAAGACTATAACTGCCCTGATAGGCTCTTTATTGACAACTCTAATAGGACAATTATATCAAGAAGACTTTATAACTGCCCTGATAGGCTCTTTATTGACAACTCTAATAGGACAATTATATCAAGAAGACTTTATAACTGTCCTGATAGGCTCTTTTACTGACAACTCTAACAGGACAATTTGGGTCGACATGGAAGAAGAACTTAATGCCCCATTTGGAGCATCATATTATCTGAGTCAACACTTAAATGTGGGACTGCATAATCCCATAATGTCCCAAACCAAGAAATATGGAGTCAGATAAATAAGAGACAGACATCTTCACCTTTCCTGACAAGCTCTGCTTCGTTATGGAACAACCATGAATACTAATTAGGAGGAAAGGTGGTTGTCTGGAGAGAGTGGGATAGGTTTTGTTTTAGCCTCAACACTAATACATTTCACTTCTGCTTTTAGTGTCAACTTGAATTAGAGTGTGGCTGTGGAAGACTGGTCCCTTGATGATGTCTGCAAGTGTCTGAGTACCAATGATCTCCATGATTCCGTCCCATCATTCCAAGGTTCACAATCTTTCTGAAGAATGCCAACTCTATTCAATTGTCCACTTTGCCACGAGCAAACTTTCTCTGTGTCCAGACTACTCACACATATTGGCCTCTACCACCAGCATGAACCACATTTTCTAACTACCTGTGGAGTTAATGGGTGTGGGAAAACAAATAGATGTTTCAGCGTCTATCGGTCACACATCTACCAAAACCACACAGAGCTTTTAAGAGCCAACTTAGATGAGAATTGCCCTCATGATGAATTTGAGACTGGGACTGATCCCATTGAAGATGACATGAGACTGGGACTGATCCCATTGAAGATGACATGAGACTGGGACTGATCCCATTGAAGATGACATGAGACTGGGACTGATCCCATTGAAGATGACATGAGACTGGGACTGATCCCATTGAAGATGACATGAGACTGGGACTGATCCCATTGAAGATGACATGAGACTGGGACTGATCCCATTGAAGATGACATGAGACTGGGACTGATCCCATTGAAGATGACATGAGACTGGGACTGATCCCATTGAAGATGACATGAGACTGGGACTGATCCCATTGAAGATGACATGAGACTGGGACTGATCCCATTGAAGATGACATGAGACTGGGACTGATCCCATTGAAGATGACATGAGACTGGGACTGATCCCATTGAAGATGACATGAGACTGGGACTGATCCCATTGAAGATGACATGAGACTGGGACTGATCCCATTGAAGATGACATGAGACTGGGACCGATCCCATTGAAGATGACATGAGACTGGGACTGATCCCATTGAAGATGACATGAGACTGGGACTGATCCCATTGAAGATGACATGAGCGATGTAGAGAGTCTGCCAGAGGCTGAATATGTTCAAGACACAGAGATCAACACTGAGCAGCTAATTGAACGTCTCCAAAACAATATCTGTCTTGTTATTTAGTAAACCAGGAAAGAACACTGCATCCCAGCTACGGTACAGAATAACATTGTTGAGGACCTCAGAACCATGTTGATGCATTATGACCCACTACAGTCCCCTCAGGTTTCATCTGACAAATAAACTAATAAATGTGGTTGAACAGGACGATCTCAGGGACAGGGGGAGCTGATCCTAGATTATAATGAATCAGATTACATGGAGAGGTGGACCTGATCCTAGATTATAATGAATCAGATTAGATGGAGAGGGGGAGCTGATCCTAGATCATAATGAATCAGATTACATGGAGAGGGGGGACCTGATCCTATATCATAATGAATCAGATTACATGGAGAGGGGGGACCTGATCCTAGATCATAATGAATCAGATTAGATGGAGAGGTGGACCTGATCCTAGATCATAATGAATCAGATTACATGGAGAGGGGGAACTGATCCTAGAGCAACGCTCCTCCTCTGGGACACTGCCTGTATGAAACAGAACACATAGTTGTAAAGTCTAGTTACAGCAGGTGTTTACTGCCATCTAGTGGAAGATACCAATATAACACTTTATTATCAGGGTGGGGAGGCGGCTGAGCTGAAACAGAAAGTAAAGTTGTTCTTTTGTTCAGGATCCATTTTGAGACGACAGAGCAGAAAATACTATATGGAGATTATTGAAAAATAAAGTAAGTATTTCTGAACAATAATCTATTCTAATGGACAGAGTACGTGCATGAATACCTGGAATGAGATATTACTAGTTAGTAGAACTGCTACTTGAGCTGAGTTGCTGACAGACAGCAGTTTTCAAAGTGTAAACTAATCAGTAGTCCTACATGTTATCAGTAACACGTCTGGTAAAGATGGTGGAGGAGCTTTTCAATGATATGGTTTTATGTTTATCTCAGGGTTTCTCCATCCTTTTGTTCTTACCAGCACTTACACACCTGATTCAACTAATCATCATATATTTTAAGACAGTTTAATATTTGAGGCAAACAATTGAACCTTCTCAAATTAAAACCTGTTTGGTTTGTAGGCCTGTTTACAATTATTAAAGTCCTACAGTAACTCACATCTTGGAGAAAAAAAACACAGCTAAACTTGGTTTCGAGTAAATTATATGTTTATCAACAATAATGTAAGAGAGATGTCTTGAAGAAACGCGTCTGGGATTCTAACTCTGTGTCTCAGTGCCCTGCTACAGTGGGAGTGCCCTGCTATCGTTTTGCATGGCCCGGTGCTACAGGTGGGTGGACATATATTTTATGGACCAATGGAATGGTGTAAAATGCTCAAACTCTGCTCCCCCGGGGAGCCGGGCAATGCACAACTAATTCACCCAGTGACCGTTACTTTATTTCCTCATATGAAATTGAAAGTAATTTTGTAGCCGACGCAGTTCCAGAATGTCTGTTGAAACTGTGTCTCATATGGAACGTGAGAACAGTGGTGGAAACAGAACTCAGTTCCAGAATGTCTGTTGAAACTGTGTCTCATATGGAACGTTAGAACAGTGGTGGAAACAGAACTCAGTTCCAGAATGTCTGTTGAAACTGTGACTCATATGGAACGTTAGAACAGTGGTGGAAACAGAACTCAGTTCTCAAACTGGAGTAAAAGTAAAGATTCCTTCATAGAAAATTACTCAATTAAAAGTGAAAGTCACACAGTAAAATAATACTTCAGGAAAAGTCTAAAAGTATTTGGTTTGAAATATAATTAAGTATCAAAAGTAAATGTAATTGTTAAAATATACTTAAGCATCAAAAGTAAAACTAAAGTAGTAATAATTTAAAATTCCTTTTATTAAGCAAACCAGACAGCACAATGTTCTTGTTATTTTAATTCATGGATTGCCAGGGTCACATTCCAACACTCAGACATCATTTAAAAACAAAGCATTTGTGTTTAGTGAGTCTGCCAGATAAGATGCAGTAGGGATGACCAGGGATGTTCTCTTGACAATTTTCTGTCCTGCTAAGCATTCAAAATGTAACGAGTACTTTTGGGTGTCAGGGAAAATGTTCGGAGTAAAAAGTACATCATTTTCTTTATGAATGTAGTGAAGTAAAAGTAAAAGTTGTTAAAAATATAAATAGTAAAGTACAGATTCCCCCAAAAAACTACTTAAGTAGTACTTTAAAGTATTTTACTGAAGTACTTTACACCACTGTATTAGAAGACAGATAAATGTGTTGATTTGAAGGAAAGACGGGCAGATTCTGGTAGGTCGGCTACGAACTATTATAAAGTTAGGTCGTCGTCAGACATTCAACAGTCACAGTAGGTTTGAGATACAGTATGATCACTAATCATGCCGACCAACCTGATGGTCTCTGTTGGAAATGTTGTGAAAAGAATCTGGCCTCAGCTATAAATATCTGGCATTACTCATCTCATATGTATATACTGTATTCTATACAATTCTACTGTATCTTAGTCTATGCATTACTCATCTCATATGTATATACTGTATTCTATACTATTCTACTGTATCTTAGTCTATGCATTACTCATCTCATATGTATATACTGTCATCTCATATGTATATACTGTATTCTATACTATTCTACTGTATCTTAGTCTATGCATTACTCATCTCATATGTATATACTGTATTCTATACTATTCTACTGTATCTTAGTCTATGCATTACTCATCTCATATGTATATACTGTATTCTATACTATTCTACTGTATCTTAGTCTATGCATTACTCATCTCATATGTATATACTGTATTCTATACTATTCTACTGTATCTTAGTCTATGCATTACTCATCTCATATGTATATACTGTATTCTATACTATTATACTGTATCTTAGTCTATGCATTACATCTCATCTCATATGTATATACTGTATCTTATTCTATACATTCTATGTATGTACTTAGTCTATACATTATGTCTAACATCTCATATGTATATACTCTATTCTATACTATTCTACTGTATTTTAGTCTATGCATTACTCATCGCATATGTATATACTGTATTCTATACTATTCTACTGTATCTTAGTCTATGCATTACTCATCTCATATGTATATACTGTATTCTATACTATTCTACTGTATCTTAGTCTATGCATTACTCATCTCATATGTATATACTCTATTCTATACTATTCTACTGTATTTTAGTCTATGCATTACTCATCTCATATGTATATACTGTATTCTATACTATTCTACTGTATCTTAGTCTATGCATTACTCATCTCATATGTATATACTGTATTCTATACTATTCTACTGTATCTTAGTCTATGCCGCTCTGACATTGTGACCAATAACATTTGATTTGATTTAGATTAGGCTACATACACTACATGACCAAAAGTATGTGGACACCTGGTAGTCTAACATCTATGGTGGAGAATCGTATCAGAAATATAACACTCTTACAAGAACTTATGAATTCAATATACACTTTAATACAAAGTAGCAAAACTGAGCCTTTCCATGGAAGGACCTTATCACTAACATAACAGGCCCTCCATGGAAGGACCTTATCACTAACATAACAGGGCTGAGCCCCTCCATGGAAGGACCTTATCACTAACATAACAGGGCTGAGCCCCTCCATGGAGGGACCTTATCACTAACATAACAGGGCTGAGCCCTCCATGGAAGGACCTTATCACTAACATAACAGGGCTGAGCCCTCCATGGAAGGACCTTATCACTAACATAACAGGGCTGAGCCCCTCCATGGAAGGACCTTATCACTAACATAACAGGGCTGAGCCCCTCCATGGAAGGACCTTATCACTAACATAACAGGGCTGAGCCCCTCCATGGAAGGACCTTATCACTAACATAACAGGGGGCCCTCCATGGAAGGACCTTATCACTAACATAACAGCCCTCCATGGAAGGACCTTATCACTAACATAACAGGGCTGAGCCCCTCCATGGAAGGACCTTATCACTAACATAACAGGGCTGAGCCCCTCCATGGAAGGACCTTATCACTAACATAACAGGGCTGAGCCCCTCCATGGAAGGACCTTATCACTAACATAACAGGGCTGAGCCCCTCCATGGAAGGACCTTATCACTAACATAACAGGGCTGAGCCCCTCCATGGAAGGACCTTATCACTAACATAACAGGGCTGAGCCCCTCCATGGAAGGACCTTATCACTAACATAACAGGGCTGAGCCCCTCCATGGAAGGACCTTATCACTAACATAACAGGGCTGAGCCCCTCCATGGAAGGACCTTATCACTAACATAACAGGGCCCTCCATGGAAGGACCTTATCACTAACATAACAGGGCTGAGCCCCTCCATGGAAGGACCTTATCACTAACATAACAGGGCTGAGTCCCTCCATGGAAGGACCTTATCACTAACATAACAGGGCTGAGTCCCTCCATGGAAGGACCTTATCACTAACATAACAGGGCCTCCATGGAAGGACCTTATCACTAACATAACAGGGCTGAGCCCCTCCATGGAAGGACCTTATCACTAACATAACAGGGCTGAGCCCCTCCATGGAAGGACCTTATCACTAACATAACAGGGCTGAGCCCCTCCATGGAAGGACCTTATCACTAACATAACAGGGCTGAGCCCCTCCATGGAAGGACCTTATCACTAACATAACAGGGCTGAGCCCCTCCATGGAAGGACCTTATCACTAACATAACAGGGCTGAGCCCCTCCATGGAAGGACCTTATCACTAACATAACAGGGCTGAGCCCCTCCATGGAAGGACCTTATCACTAACATAACAGGGCTGAGCCCCTCCATGGAAGGACCTTATCACTAACATAACAGGGCTGAGCCCCTCCATGGAAGGACCTTATCACTAACATAACAGGGCTGAGCCCCTCCATGGAAGGACCTTATCACTAACATAACAGGGCTGAGCCCCTCCATGGAAGGACCTTATCACTAACATAACAGGGCTGAGCCCCTCCATGGAAGGACCTTATCACTAACATAACAGGGCTGAGCCCTCCATGGAAGGACCTTATCACTAACATAACAGGGCTGAGCCCTCCATGGAAGGACCTTATCACTAACATAACAGGGCTGAGCCCTCCATGGAAGGACCTTATCACTAACATAACAGGGCTGAGCCCCTCCATGGAAGGACCTTATCACTAACATAACAGGGCTGAGCCCCTCCATGGAAGGACCTTATCACTAACATAACAGGGCTGAGCCCCTCCATGGAAGGACCTTATCACTAACATAACAGGGCTGAGCCCCTCCATGGAAGGACCTTATCACTAACATAACAGGGCTGAGCCCCTCCATGGAAGGACCTTATCACTAACATAACAGGGCTGAGCCCCTCCATGGAAGGACCTTATCACTAACATAACAGGGCTGAGCCCCTCCATGGAAGGACCTTATCACTAACATAACAGGGCTGAGCCCCTCCATGGAAGGACCTTATCACTAACATAACAGGCCCTCCATGGAAGGACCTTATCACTAACATAACAGGGCTGAGCCCCTCCATGGAAGGACCTTATCACTAACATAACAGGGCTGAGCCCCTCCATGGAAGGACCTTATCACTAACATAACAGGAGCCCTCCATGGAAGGACCTTATCACTAACATAACAGGGCTGAGCCCCTCCATGGAAGGACCTTATCACACACATAACAGCCCCTCCATGGAAGGACCTTATCATACACATAACAGGCCCGAGCCCCTCCATGGAAGGACCTTATCACACACATAACAGCCCCTCCATGGAAGGACCTTATCACACACATAACAGGGCTGAGCCCCTCCATGGTAGGACCTTATCACAAACATAACAGGGCCTCCATGGAATGACCCTATCACTAACATAACAGGGCTGAGCCCCTCCATGGAAGGACCTTATCACTAACATAGCAGGGCTGAGCCCCTCCATGGAAGGACCTTATCACTAACATAACAGGGCTGAGCCCCTCCATGGAAGGACCTTATCACTAACATAACAGGGCTGAGCCCCTCCATGGAAGGACCTTATCACTAACATAACAGGGCTGAGCCCCTCCATGGAAGGACCTTATCACAAACATAGCAGGGCTGAGCCCCTCCATGGAAGGACCTTATCACTAACATAACAGGGCCGAGCCCCTCCATGGAAGGACCTTATCACAAACATAACAGGGCTGAGCCCCTCCATGGAAGGACCTTATCACTAACATAACAGGGCCGAGCCCCTCCATGGAAGGACCTTATCACTAACATAACATGGCTGAGCCCCTCCATGGAAAGAGACCAAATTCTTATATTACAGAGTCCTGCCTTTACAGGATTCTGTCTTTGCATAACGTGTAGAGTCCCCTCCCTCTATATGGAGTCCCCTCCTCTATATGGAGGCCCTCCTCCATGGAAGGTCCTTATCCTCTATAACAGAGGCTGAGCCCCTCTATATGGAGTCCCCTCCTCTATATGGAACCCCTCCTCTATATGGAGTCCTCCCTCTATATAGAGTCCCCTCCTCTATATGGAGTCCTTATCCCTAACATAATATGGAGTGAGCCCCTCTATATAGAGTCCCCTCCTAACATATATGGAGTCCCCTCCTCTATATGGAGTCCCTCCCTCTATATAGAGTCCCCTATATGGAGTCCCTCCTCTATATGGAGTCCCCTGAGCCCCTCTATATGGAGTCCCCTCCTCTATATAGAGTCCCCCCCTCTATATGGAGTCCCCTCCTCTATATGGAGTCCCCTCCTCTATATAGAGTCCCCTCCTCTATATGGAGTCCTCCCTCTATATGGAGTCCCCTCCTCTATATGGAGTCCCCCTCCTCTATATAGAGAATCCCTCCCTCTATATAGAGTCCTCCTCTATATGGAGTCCCCTCCCTCTATATAGAGTCCCCTCCTCTATATGGAGTCCCCTCCCTCTATATGGAGTCCCCTCCTCTATATGGAGTCCCCTCCTCTATATAGAGTCCCCTCCCTCTATATGGAGTCCCCCTCCTCTATATGGAGTCCCCTCCCTCTATATGGAGTCCCCTCCTCTATATAGAGTCCCTCCCTCTATATGGAGTCCCCTCCCTCTATATGGAGTCCCCTAACCTCTATATGGAGTCCCCTCCCTCTATATATGGAGTCCCCTCCTCTATATGGAGTCCCTCCTCTATATGGAGTCCCCTCCTCTATATAGAGTCCCCTCCTCTATATGGAGTCCCCTGACCTCTATATAGAGTCCCTCCTCTATATGGAATATAGAGTCCCCTCCCTCTATATAGAGTCCCCTCCCTCAAACATAGAGTCCCCTCCCTCTATATGGAGTCCCTCCTCAAATATAGAGTCCCCTCCTCTATATGGAGTCCCCTCCCTCTATATAGAGTCCCCTCCCTCTATATGGAGTCCCCTCCCTCTATATAGAGTCCCCTCCCTCTATATAGAGTCCCCTCCCTCTATATAGAGTCCCCTCCCTCTATATGGAGTCCCCTCCCTCTATATAGAGTCCCCTCCTCTATATGGAGTCCCCTTTCTATATAGAGTCCCCTCCCTCTATATAGAGTCCCCTCCTCTATATAGAGTCCCCTCCTCTATATGGAGTCCCCTCCCTCTATATGGAGTCCCCTCCCTCTATATAGAGTCCCCTCCCTCTATATAGAGTCCCCTCCCTCTATATGAAAACAGCTTCCCTCCACCTGTTCATTATTTTCTTCTCATCTCAGAGCTAGTTCACGCCCACTAACACTCATATCTGCTTCTGGTTATAATGATGGTAGAACTCCTTCCATGTTCTAAAAATAATGCATGCTTATGTTTCACGTGTTGGTCATCAGTTATCTTGTTTCCATCCTCCTTCCTGTATCCTGCTGACCATAGTACGTCCAGCTGTCATAAATATACGTATGGTCTTATGTACTCTTTCAAAACAGAGTATAGTCTGGGTGTACTCTTTCAAACATAGAGTATATGGTCTGATGTACTCTTTCAAACAGAGTATAGTCTGGGTGTCGTATGGCCTGGGTGTCATCTTCTCTGTGCAGGTCCTTGCTACTTCAGCCTGGCAACTAGACCTATTTATATGTAATGCTTTTGCTCTCCTTAATGGTTTGCTCCTACACCACGAGGCTACCTGCCGCCCCAAAATAAGATGTAGGCCTATCAGGGGCTATTAGTTAGTTTTCAGGCCTTGTGGGCGGGTTTTGAGTCGTCATTGGGCTAGAAAAAGTAATTGAACTAAATCACCTGACTGTTTGGATGTGTCTGTTAGTAAATGTTTTATTTCTAAAAGATAATGAATAAAAGAGAACAATTGACATTCAATAATTATTTGTCACTGTGTTAACCACAACCAACATGTTGGATCTCTGTTTAGTTGTCACTGTGTTAACCACAACCAACATGTTGGATCTCTGTTTAGTTGTCACTGTGTTAACCACAACCAACATGTTGGATCTCTGTTTAGTTGTCACTGTGTTAACCACAACCAACATGTTGGATCTCTGTTTAGTTGTCACTGTGTTAACCACAACCAACATGTTGGATCTCTGTTTAGTTGTCACTGTGTTAACCACAACCAACATGTTGGATCTCTGTTTAGTTGTTACTGTGTTAACCACAACCAACATGTTGGATCTCTGTTTAGTTGTCACTGTGTTAACCACAACCAACATGTTGGATCTCTGTTTAGTTGTCACTGTGTTAACCACAACCAACATGTTGGATCTCTGTTTAGTTGTCACTGTGTTAACCACAACCAACATGTTGGATCTCTGTTTAGTTGTCACTGTGTTAACCACAACCAACATGTTGGATCTCTGTTTAGTTGTCACTGTGTTAACCACAACCAACATGTTGGATCTCTGTTTAGTTGTCACTGTGTTAACCACAACCAACATGTTGGATCTCTGTTTAGTTGTCACTGTGTTAACCACAACCAACATGTTGGATCTCTGTTTAGTTGTTACTGTGTAACCACAACCAACATGATGGATCTCTGTTTAGTTGTCACTGTGTTAACCACAACCAACATGTTGGATCTCTGTTTAGTTGTCACTGTGTTAACCACAACCAACATGTTGGATCTCTGTTTAGTTGTCACTGTGTTAACCACAACCAACATGTTGGATCTCTGTTTAGTTGTCACTGTGTTAACCACAACCAACATGTTGGATCTCTGTTTAGTTGTCACTGTGTTAATAACCACAACCAACATGCTGGATCTCTGTTTAGTTGTCACTGAGTTAACCACAACCAACATGTTGGATCTCTGTTTAGTTGTCACTGTGTTAACCACAACCAACATGTTGGATCTCTGTTTAGTTGTCACTGTGTTAACCACAACCAACATGTTGGATCTCTGTTTAGTTGTCACTGTGTTAACCACAACCAACATGTTGGATCTCTGTTTAGTTGTCACTGTGTTAACCACAACCAACATGTTGGATCTCTGTTTAGTTGTCACTGTGTTAACCACAACCAACATGTTGGATCTCTGTTTAGTTGTCACTGTGTTAACCACAACCAACATGTTGGATCTCTGTTTAGTTGTTACTGTGTTAACCACAACCAACATGTTGGATCTCTGTTTAGTTGTCACTGTGTTAACCACAACCAACATGTTGGATCTCTGGTTAGTTGTCACTGTGTTAACCACAACCAACATGCTGGATCTCTGTTTAGGGGTCAGTGCTCTAAAATGAGTCTCTCTGGGGAGAGAGCGGAGGGGGACCCTGCCTCTAAAATGAGTCTCTCTGGGGAACCTGACACCAAAACCAAAACTAAGAGGTGAGATGACAATATTGTTTCAGAATGTATATTCTAAAACGTGTTTAAATCAGAAAATATTGCTTATGTGTACATTCTATATACTGTAACTATATACTATATACTACATTCTATATACTGTAACTATATACTATATACTGCATTCTATATACTGTAACTATATACTATATACTACATTCTATATACTGTAACTATATACTATATACTGCATTCTATATACTGTAACTATATACTATATACTGCATTCTATATACTGTAACTATATACTATATACTGCATTCTATATACTGTAACTGTATACTATATACTACATTCTATATACTGTAACTATATATTATATACTGCATTCTATATACTGTAACTATATACTATATACTGCATTCTATATACTGTAACTATATACTATATACTACATTCTATATACTGTAACTATATACTATATACTGCATTCTATATACTGTAACTATATACTATATACTACATTCTATATACTGCAACTATATACTATATACTACATTCTATATACTGTAACTATATACTATATACTACATTCTATATACTGTAACTATATACTATATACTGCATTCTATATACTGTAACTATATACTATATACTACATTCTATATACTGCAACTATATACTATATACTACATTCTATATACTGTAACTATATACTATATACTACATTCTATATACTGCAACTATATACTATATACTACATTATATATACTGTAACTATATACTATATAATACATTCTATATACTGTAACTATATACTATATACTACATTCTATATACTGTAACTATATACTATATACTACATTCTATATACTGTAACTATATACTATATACTACATTCTATATACTGTAACTATATACTATATACTACATTCTATATACTGTAACTATATACTATATACTACATTCTATATACTGTAACTATATACTATATACTACATTCTATATATTGTAACTATATACTATATACTACATTCTATATACTGTAACTATATACTATATACTACATTCTATATACTGTAACTATATACTATATACTACATTCTATATACTGTAACTATATACTATATACTACATTTTATATACTGTAACTATATACTATATACTACATTCTATATACTGTAACTATATACTATATACTACATTCTATATACTGTAACTATATACTATATACTACATTCTATATACTGTAACTATATACTATATACTACATTCTATATACTGTAACTATATACTATATACTACATTCTATATACTGTAACTATATACTATATACTACATTCTATATACTGTAACTATATACTATATACTACATTCTATATACTGTAACTATATACTATATACTACATTCTATATACTGTAACTATATACTATATACTACATACTATATACTGTAACTATATACTATATACTACATTCTATATACTGTAACTATATACTATATACTACATTCTATATACTGTAGCTATATACTATATACTACATTCTATATACTGTAACTATATACTACATTCTATATACTGTAACTATATACTATATACTACATTCTATATACTGTAACTATATACTATATACTACATTCTATATACTGTAACTATATACTATATACTACATTCTATATACTGTAACTATATACTATATACTACATTCTATATACTGTAACTATATACTATATACTACATTCTATATACTGTAACTATATACTATATACTATATACTACATTCTATATACTGTAACTATATACTAAATACTACATTCTATATACTGTAACTATATACTATATACTACATTCTATATACTGTAACTATATACTAAATACTACATTCTATATACTGTAACTATATACTATATACTACATTCTATATACTGTAACTGTTCTAGATTTGTTTTGTTTTGTTGTTGATCCATTTTTCATCAAATCAAGTCTGTCTTTTTTAAGTGAAATTTACCCACTTTAGAAGCCTTTATAAAGACTTGAAGTCATTTAATAATTTCTACAAACAATCAAATATAATTTACCAACATTTCTGAAAGTGGACACAGCGTTTGGGAATGAAACTCTTCTTATGTTTCCCCCTCTGAGCTCAGAGTAGATGAGAGATGTAATGTTTGTCTCTGTTGAAGTCCAATCAAGCAGGAGAGACCAGCCTCCCCTGTTCCCAGCTGTGTGTCCATGAAGAGTGACCGGTCTATGGGTCTACCTATACAGTTTAGAGAGGGAGACTTTTCTACTGAACAAAGGTAAGAAGAACTCATGGGTCCTGGTCAGTGAGTTAAACAACACTGTCTCTAGTCATTTCTCCTCCCATTTTCCCATTTATTGTTGTTGTTTTCATAATCCATAGGCTAATAATTTTGTCTATTTTCATAGTCCTAAAACAATATTAAACAAACACAACATGCTGGATCTCTGTTTAGGGGTCAGTTCTCTAAAATGAGTCTCTCTGGGGAGAGAGAGGAGGGGGGCCCTGCTTCTAAAATGAGTCTCTCTGGTGAGAGAGAGGAGGGGGGCCCTGCCTCTAAAATGAGTCTCTCTGGGGAGAGAGAGGAGGGCACTGCCTCTAAAATGAGTCTTTCTGGGGAGAGAGAGGAGGGGGGCCCTGCTTCTAAAATGAGTCTCTCTGGTGAGAGAGAGGAGGGGGGCACTGCCTCTAAAATGAGTCTTTCTGGGGAGAGAGAGGAGGGGGGCCCTGCCTCTAAAATGAGTCTCTCTGGGGAGAGAGAAGGGGGGCCCTGCCTCTAAAATGATTCTCTCTGGGGAGAGAGAGGAGGGCATTGCCTCTAAAATTGGTCTCTCTGGGGAACATGACACCAAAACTAAGAGGTGAGATGACAGTATTGATTAAGAATGTATATTCCAAATAGTACTAGACTATAGTGACATGAACATGACATGAATTTCCCATTTCAATTATTTGTTGTTTTCATAAACCATAGGCTTATTATTTTTTCCATTTTCATAGTCCTAAATATTAAACAAACACAACGTACCCTCCCTGTGTGTGTGTGTGTGTGTGTGTGTGTGTGTGTGTGTGTGTGTGTGCACTCCCTGGATGAGGAGAAGTAATCTCTATCCTGATTGTCTAGTCACTTTTACCTCTACCTACATGTACATATTACCTCAATTATAACCTCATTATTACCTCAACTACCTGGTACCCTGCACATTGACTCAGTACTGGTTCTCCTTATAGTCTCATTATTACCTCAACTACCTGGTACCCTGCACATTGACTCAGTACTGGTACTCCTTATAGTCTCATTATTACCTCAACTACCTGGTACCCTGCACATTGACTCAGGACTGGTTCTCCTTATAGTCTCATTATTACCTCAACTACCTGGTACCCTGCACATTGACTCAGTACTGGTACTCCTTATAGTCTCATTATTACCTCAACTACCTGGTACCCTGCACATTGACTCAGTACTGGTTCTCCTTATAGTCTCATTATTACCTCAACTACCTGGTACCCTGCACATTGACTCAGTACTGGTTCTCCTTATAGTCTCTGTCCCTGAGATATGAATGACGCAGTGACAGAGACTACAACAAAACATGCTAACCTCTCACCATTACCAGTAACAGAGGCTACAACAAAACATGCTAACCTCTCACCATTACCAGTAACAGAGGCTACAACAAAACATGCTAACCTCTCACCATTACCAGTAACAGAGGCTACAACAAAACATGCTAACCTCTCACCATTACCAACAGAGGGGGTTTGATCTTTGTGCCTCCGTAACTTTCTCATTCATCATCATTCACAATTTATTCATGATTATTCATAATTATGGTAGCATCCACATGAATGTAGAAGTGTTCAGAAACATCTTCTATTCTTACTGACAATACAAGTGAAGTGACTCCAAAATGACAGGACATTATTCACCATTCAGTTTCTATTAGGAAAACATCTAAAACACAACCAAGACAAACTGGAAATACATTCAACAAGTTAGTAGAATCACAAGCTTGATGTAATCACTGCAGGCATGGAATATGGGACCAAATACTAAACTTATGACTACTTTAATACACTATAAGTGAATTTGTCCAAATAATTAGGACTTGTTCAAATTGGAGAACTATATACACAAAGTGCTTTCATTTCTAAATGGTTAAACAGATATGATATGTATGAATACCCTGAAATAAAAGGTGACATTCTGTTCTGTCACCTAATATGAAACATGTATGTAGGGTTTATGGCTTTGGTTTATGTTCATATAATGTTCATGTATTCATGGTGGACTTCTCAGGCTCGTTAAGACAAACATTCTGACCACCACTTGGACAAAGTGTGTGTGTGTGTGTGTGTGTGTGTGTGTGTGTGTGTGTGTGTGTGTGTGTGTGTGTGTGTGAGTTCAGGTGCTTCACTCAATGACTGTCTGTTCTTCTGCTTACCGCTACAGTGTGGAACATGGTGGAGAGAACACAATGAAACCTGGACTTAGAAAATGTGAGTATTGACTGCTGTGAAGAATATGACTAAGAATAAGTCTTAATTCAAGTTAAATCAAAGTCAAAGACCACCATCATTACTTACTTGGTCATATTAAATATCAGCTGTAGTTCTACAGAAGCAGAAATCAGAGACACCAAACGTTTACAAAGAGTTGCTTTGACAATGTGTGTGTTGTGTGTTGTGTGTGTGTGTGTGTGTGTGTGTGTGTGTGTGTGTGTGTGTGTGTGTGTGTGTGTGTGTGTGTGTGTGTGTGTGTGTGTGTGTGTGTGTGTGTGTGTGTGTGTGTGTGTGTGTGTGTGTGTGTGTGTGTGTCTTTAATGGGAATAAGTGTGTTTTATATTACCATACAGTACAACACATGACCATTCAACAAGTCTCAAGTGCCCTAGACTTCTCCTTTTGATACCTAGAAACATCTACATTAAATGAATTAGTGAAAAGTGAGTTAACATTCTAATGTGAATGATGAGGATTTCTAATATTGTGTCTGGTTTCATCCATCAGATGCCTGTGATCTCACACTGGACCCAAACACAGTATTCAGATACTGCTTTCTGTCTGAGGGGAACAAAAAGGTGACACATATGGGGAAGTACCATCCGTATCCTGATCACCCAGAGAGATTTGAGCACTGTGGAGAGGTGCTGTGTAGAGAGAGTCTGACTGGGCGCTGTTACTGGGAGGTAGAGTGGAGTGGGGGAGAGGCTGATATAGGAGTGGCATATAAAGGAATCAGCAGGAGAGGAGAGTTTAATGACTGTTATCTTGGATACAATGACAAGTCCTGGAGTCTGCGCTGCTCTGACAACAGTTACATTGCCTGGCACAATAATAACTTCACTACCATAGACATCCCCTCCTCCAGCCCCTACAGAGTAGGAGTGTATCTGGACTGGCCAGCCGGCACTCTGTCCTTCTACATAGTCTCCTCGGACACACTGACCCACCTGTACACATTCCACACCACATTCACTGAACCCCTCTATCCAGGGTTTCATCTTTGGGGTTGTGGCGTCTCAGCGTCCCTTTGTCAGGTGATTCTGAATAACAATGACCTGAAGGATTCAGGAGTGAAGCTGCTCTCTGCTGGACTGGAGAATCCCCACTGTAATCTGGAGACTCTGAGGTCAGTATTCCTGTAGTTGGTCAGCAAGTGATAACTGTTCACCAGATCCACATGTGTTTACCAGACACACATAGTCCTCACAATATGTGTTTGGACAGTGAAGCTTACAGTTTTAAATTTGGTGCTATGCTCCAGCATTTTGGATTTGAGATATAATGTTTCATATTAGGTGACAGTACAGAATGTCACCTTTTATTTGAGGGTATTTTCATACATATCTTTTTAACAGTTTAGAAATGAAAGCACTTTATGTATCTAGTTCTCCCATTTGAAGAAGTCTAAATTATTTGGACAAATTCACTTATAGTGTGTTAAAGTAGTCATAAGTTTAGTGTTTGGTCCCATATTCCATGAATGCAGTGATTACTTCAAGCTTGTGATTCTACTAACTTGTTGAATTAATTAGCAGTTTGTCTTGGTTGTGTTTTAGATGTTTTCCTAATAGAAACTGAAAGGTGAATAATGTCCTGTCATTTTGGAGTCACTTCACTTGTATTGTCAGTAAGAATAGAAGATGTTTCTGAACACTTCTACATTCATGTGGATGCTACTATGATTATTACTCAGTAGTGGTTCTCCTTATAGTCTCATTATTACCTCAACTACCTGCACATTGACTCAGTACTGGTTCTCCTTATAGTCTCATTATTACCTCAACTTGACCCTCATTGACTCAGTACTGGTTCTCCTTATAGTCTCATTATTACCTCAACTACCTGGTACCCTGCACATTGACTCAGTACTGGTACTCCTTATAGTCTCATTATTACCTCAACTACCTGGTACCCTGCACATTGACTCAGTACTGGTTCTCCTTATAGTCTCATTATTACCTCAACTACCTGGTACCCTGCACATTGACTCAGTACTGGTTCTCCTTATAGTCTCATTATTACCTCAACTACCTGGTACCCTGCACATTGACTCAGTACTGGTTCTCCTTATAGTCTCATTATTACCTCAACTACCTGGTACCCTGCACATTGACTCAGTACTGGTTCTCCTTATAGTCTCATTATTACCTCAACTACCTGGTACCCTGCACATTGACTCAGTACTGGTTCTCCTTATAGTCTCTGGCCCTGAGATATGAATGACACAGTTACAGAGGCTATAACAAAACATGCTAACCTCTCACCATTACCAATAACAGAGGCTACAATAACACATGCTAACCTCTCACCATTACCAATAACAGAGACTACAACAAAACATGCTAACCTCTCACCATTACCAATAACAGAGACAACAAAACATACTAACCTCTCACCATTACCAATAACAGAGGCTACAATAACACATGCTAACCTCTCACCATTACCAATAACAGAGGCTACAATAACACATGCTAACCTCTCACCATTACCAATAACAGAGGCTATAACAAAACATACTAACCTCTCACCATTATCATTAACAGAGGCTACAACAAAACATGCTAACCTCTCACCATTACCAATAACAGAGGCTACAACAAAACATACTAACCTCTCACCATTACCAATAACAGAGACTACAACAAAACATGCTAACCTCTCACCATTACCAATAACAGAGGCTACAACAAAATATGCTAACCTCTCACCATTACCAATAACAGAGGCTACAACAAAACATGCTAACCTCTCACCATTACCAATAACAGAGGCTACAACAAAACATGCTAACCTCTAACATTTACCAATAACAGAGGATACAACAAAACATAGTAACCTCTCACCATTACCAGTAACAGAGACTACAACAAAACATACTAACCTCTCACCATTACCAATAACAGAGGCTACAACAAAACATGCTAACCTCTCACCATTACCAATAACAGAGACTACAACAAAACATGCTAACCTCTCACCATTACCAGTAACAGAGGCTACAACAAAACATACTAACCTCTCACCATTACCAATAACAGAGGCTACAACAAAACATGCTAACCTCTCACCATTACCAATACCAGAGGCTACAACAAAACATGCTAACCTCTCACCATTACCAATAACAGAGACTACAACAAAACATGCTAACCTCTCACCATTACCAATAACAGAGCTACAACAAAACATACTAACCTCTCACCATTACCAATAACAGAGACTACAACAAAACATGCTAACCTCTCACCATTACCAATAACAGAGGCTACAACAAAACATGCTAACCTCTCACCATTACCAATAACAGAGGGGGTCTGATCTTTGTGCCTCTGTAACTTTCTCATTCATCATCATTCACAATTTATTCATGATTATTCATAATCATGGTAGCATCCACATAAATGTAGAAGTGTTCAGAAACATCCTCTATTCTTACTGACAATACAAGTGAAGTGACTCCAAAATGACAGGACATTATTCACCATTCAGTTTCTATTAGGAAAAACATCCAAAACACAACCAAGACAAACTGCAAATGAATTCAACAAGTTAGTAGAATCACAATCTTGATGTAATCACTGCAGGCATGGAATATGGGACCAAATACTAAACGTATGACTACTTTAATACACTATAAGTGAATTTGTCCAAATAATTAGGACTTGTTCAAATTGGAGAACTATATACACAAAGTGCTTTCATTTCTAAATGGTTAAACAGATATGATATGTATGAATACCCTGAAATAAAAGGTGACATTCTGTTCTGTCACCTAATATGAAACATGTATGTAGGGTTTATGGCTTTGGTTTATGTTCATATAATGTTCATGTATTCATGGTGGACTTCTCAGGCTAGTTAAGACAAACATTCTGACCACCACTTGGACAAAGGTGTGTGTGTGTGTGTGTGTGTGTGTGTGTGTGTGTGTGTGTGTGAGTTCAGGTGTTTCACTCAATGACTGTCTGTTCTTCTGCTTACCACTACAGTGTGGAACATGGTGGAGAGAACAGAATGAAACCTGGGCTTAGAAAATGTGAGTGTTGACTGCTGTGAAGAATATGACTAAGAATAAGTCTTAATTCAAGTTAAGTCAAAGTCAAAGACCACCATCATTACTTACTTGGTCACATTAAATATCAGCTGTAGTTCTACAGAAGCAGAAATCAGGGATACCAACGTTTACAAAGAGTTGATTTGACAGTGTGTGTGTGTGTGTGTGTGTGTGTGTGTGTGATCATTCAACAAGTCTCAAGTTACCTTAACTTCTCATTTTGATACCTAGAAACATCTACATTAAATGAATTAGTGAAAAGTGAGTTAACATTCTAATGTGAATGATGATGATTTCTAATATTGTGTCTGGTTTCATCCATCAGATGCCTGTGATCTCACATTGGATCCAAACACAGTATTCAGATACTGCTTTCTGTCTAAGGGGAACAAAAAGGTGACACATATGGGGAAGTACCATCCGTATCCTGATCACCCAGAGAGATTTGAGCACTGTGGAGGGGTGCTGTGTAGAGAGAGTCTGACTGGGCGCTGTTACTGGGAGGTAGAGTGGAGTGGGAGGGGAGAGGAAGAGTGGAAAGGGAGAAGGGTTGATATAGGAGTGACATATAAAGGAATCAGCAGGAGAGAAGGGGGTGATGACTGTTGGCTTGGATACAATGACAAGTCCTGGAGTCTGCGCTGCTCTGACAACAGTTACTCTGCCTGGCACAATAAGAATTCCACTACCATAGACATCCACCTCTCCAACTCCCACAGAGTAGGAGTGTATCTGGACTGGCCAGCCGGCACTCTGTCCTTCTACATAGTCTCCTCGGACACACTGACCCACCTGTACACATTCCACACCACATTCACTGAGCCCCTCTATCCAGGGTTTCATCTTTGGGGTCGTGACGCCTCAGTCCCTTTGTCAGGTGGTCCCTGTGTCAAACACAACATGATGTTTCACTCTAATCAGTGTCATGTTCAGTAAGACACACTGGAGCAACAATGTAAATATCTCTCTAGTGTGTTAACCTCTCTATCCAGGGTGTTTGGTATGAATATCTCTCTAGTGTGTAAACCTCTCTATCCAGGGTGTTTGGTATGAATATCTCTCTAGTGTGTTAACTCTCTATCCAGGGTGTTTGGTATGAATATCTCTCTAGTGTGTTAATCTCTATCCAGGGTGTTTGGTGAATACACAGTGAATGTAAATCCAGGGTGTTTTATGAATATCTCTAGTGGTCCAGGGTGAGATGAATATGTTATTAATTATCCAGGGTGTTTCTAAATATTCTAGTTATATCCAGGGTGTTTGGTGAATATTAGTGTGTTAATATCAGGGTGTTTGGTAAATATTCAGTGTGTTAATATCCAGGGTGTTTGTGAATATTATTATATCCTATGAAATATCTATCCAGGGTGTTTTATGAATACACTCTATCCAGGGTGTTTAGTTGAATATCTCATTAGTGTGTTAACCTTCTATCCAGGTGTTTGGTATGAATATCTCTCTAGTGTGTTAACCTCTATCCAGGGTGTTTGTAGAATATCTCTCTGGTTTCCATTATATCTCTCTAGAATGTTAACCTCTCATCCAGGGTGTTTGTATGAATATCTCTAGTGTGTAAACCTTATCCAGGGTGTTTGGTATGAATATCTCTCTAGTGTGTTAACCTCTCTATCCAGGGTGTTTGTATGAATATCTCTAGTATCTTTTCGTGTGTAAACACATGAATGTAAATATTAGAATATCTCTCTGGTCCTGAGATATAATGTTATTAGTATATCTAAATATTCAGATATAATGTTATTATTATATCTAAATATTCAGTTATAATGTTATTATTATATCTAAATATTCAAGGTTATACACCACCTAGTTAATACTCATTAATAGATTGAATCACCACACTGTGTTGTAGAAACTGGTTTCATTAATAGAATGAATCACCACACTGTGTTGTAGAAACTGGTTTCATTAGTAGAATCACCACACTGTGTTGTAGAAACTGGTTTCATTAGTAGAATGAATCACCACACTGTGTTGTAGAAACTGGTTTCATTAATAGAATGAATCACCACACTGTATTGTAGAAACTGGTTTCATTAATAGAATGAATCACCACACTGTGATGTAGAAACTGGTTTCATTTAGAAATCATTGATCTTGTTGTTATTGGGCTTCTTGGTGATTGTAAATATTGTTGTCTGTAGATTGTACATGTGACTAATAAAGGATCACCAACCAGATGGAAGAAGAGAGGTGGAAATGTTTTAATATTGATCACAATATGACAGTACAGGAATAGATGGAAGAAGAGAGGTGGAAAAGTTTTAGTATTGATCACAATATGACAGTACAGTAATAGATGGAAGAAGAGAGGTGGAAATGTTTTAATATTGATGTCACGTTCTGACCTTTATTTCCTTTTGTTTTGTATTCATTATTTAGTATGGTCAGGGCGTGAGTTGGGGTGGGCAGTCTATGTTTGATTTTCTATGATTTGGGGATTTCTATGTTTCGGCCTAGTATGGTTCTCAATCAGAGGCAGGTGTCATTAGTTGTCTCTGATTGAGAATCATACTTAGGTAGCCTGGGTTGCACTGTTTGTTTGTGGGTGATTGTCTATGTTGATTGCTTGTTTCAGCACAGTTCGCATTAGCTTCACGGTTGTTATTTCGTTTATTGTTTTTGTATAGTGTTTCAGTGTTCAGTGTTTTCTTTATTAAAATTAATGATGAACACGCCGCATTTTGGTCCTCCAATCCTTCTCGCCTCTCCTCTTCAGATGAAGAGGAGGACGACCGTGACAATTGATCACAATATGACAGTACAGTAATAGATGGAAGAAGAGAGGTGGACATGTTGTAATATTGATCACAATATGACAGTACAGTAATAGATGGAAGAAGAGAGGTGGAAATGTTTTAATATTGATCACAATATGACAGTACAGTAATAGATGGAAGAAGAGAGGTGGAAATGTTTTAATATTGATCAATATGGCAGTACAGTAATAGGGTTTGTGTTCAGTACATAGAAATGGGTGGTATTCAGTTGAAGAGGAAGTCTTTATGTCACTTCTACCCTCCATGTTTGGTGCTCGACATCGTGGGTCTACTAACCAAGAAGGCAACCTTCATTACACACACCTGCTCCTCATCATTACACACACCTGCTCCTCATCATCAGACACACCTGCTCCTCATCATTACACACACCTGCTCCTCATCATCAGACACCCCTGCTCCTCATCATTACACACACCTGCTCCCCGTCATTACACACCTGCTCCTCATCATTACACACACCTGCTCCTCATCATTACACACACCTGCTCCTCATAATTACACACCCCTGCTCCTCATCATCAGACACAACCTTCTCCCCATCATTACACACACCTGCTCCTCATCATTACACACACCTACTCCTCATCATTACACACACCTGCTCCTAATCATTACACACACCTGTTCCTCATCATTCCACACAGCTGCTCCTCATAATTACACACACCTGCTCCTCATCATTACACACACCTGCTCCCCATCATTACACACACCTGCTCCTCATCATTACACACACCTGCTCCCCATCATTACACACACCTGCTCCTCATCATTACACACACCTGGCAACCTTCATTACTCACACCTGCTCCACATCATTACACACACCTGGCAACCTTCATTACTCACCTGCTCCTCATCATTACACACACCTGGCAACCTTCATTACTCACCTGCTCCTCATCATTACACACACCTGGCAACCTTCATTACTCACCTGCTCCACATCATTACACACACCTGGCAACCTTCATTACTCACCTGCTCCTCATCATTAGACACCTGGACTTCATCCCCTCTCTGATTTGTTCCTCTTCATATTGAAATCTCCCATCAGTCAGTACTGGTTATGTTTCTATGTTAGACTGTTGTTATCTCCCATCAGTCAGTACTGGTTATGTTTCTATGTTAGACACTCTGTTGTTATCTCCCATCAGTCAGTACTGGTTATGTTTCTATGTTAGACACTCTGTTGTTATCTCCCATCAGTCAGTACTGGTTATGTTTCTATGTTAGACACTCCGTTGTTATCTCCCATCAGTCAGTACTGGTTATGTTTCTATGTTAGACTGTTGTTATCTCCCATCAGTCAGTACTGGTTATGTTTCTATGTTAGACTGTTGTTATCTCCCATCAGTCAGTACTGGTTATGTTTCTATGTTAGACTGTTGTTATCTCCTATCAGTCAGTACTGGTTATGTTTCTATGTTAGACTGTTGTTATCTCACATCAGTCAGTACTGGTTATGTTTCTATGTTAGACTGTTGTTATCTCCCATCAGTCAGTACTGGTTATGTTTCTATGTTAGACTGTTGTTATCTCCCATCAGTCAGTACTGGTTATGTTTCTATGTTAGACTGTTGTTATCTCCCATCAGTCAATACTGGTTATGTTTCTATGTTAGACTGTTGTTATCTCCCATCAGTCAGTACTGGTTATGTTTCTATGTTAGACTGTTGTTATCTCCCATCAGTCAGTACTGGTTATGTTTCTATGTTAGACTGTTGTTATCTCCCATCAGTCAGTACTGGTTATGTTTCTATGTTAGACTGTTGTTATCTCCCATCAGTCAGTACTGGTTATGTTTCTATGTTAGACTGTAGTTATCTCTCATCAGTCAGTACTGGTTATGTTTCTATATTAGACTGTTGTTATCTCCCATCAGTCAGTACTGGTTATGTTTCTATGTTAGACACTCTGTTGTTATCTCCCATCAGTCAGTACTGGTTATGTTTCTATGTTAGACTGTTGTTATCTCCCATCAGTCAGTACTGGTTATGTTTCTATATTAGACTGTTGTTATCTCCCATCAGTCGGTACTGGTTATGTTTCTATGTTAGACTGTTGTTATCTCCCATCAGTCAGTACTGGTTATGTTTCTTCTCTTGTTTTGTATCGTTCCATGTTCTTCATCATTAAACTCACTAACTGCACTTGCTTCCTGACACCCTGCATCTATGTTTCACTTTATGATCAGACACTAATCATTCTGTTGTTACTACTGTATGATACTGAGAGAACAGGACACTAATCATTCTGTTGTTACTACTGTATGATACTGAGAGAACAGGACACTAATCATTCTGTTGTTACTACTGTATGATACTGAGAGAACAGGACACTAATCATTCTGTTGTTACTACTGTATGATACTGAGAGAACAGGACACTAATCATTCTGTTGTTACTACTGTATGATACTGAGAGAACAGGACACTACTTAGTCTGTTGTTACTACTGTATGATACTGAGAGAACAGGACACTAATCATTCTGTTGTTACTACTGTATGATACTGAGAGAACAGGACACTAATCATTCTGTTGTTACTACTGTAAGATACTGAGAGAACAGGACACTAATCATTATATGTTGTTACTACTGTATGATACTGAGAGAACAGGACACTAATCATTCTGTTGTTACTACTGTATGATACTGAGAGAACAGGACACTAATCATTATGTTGTTACTACTGTAAGATACTGAGAGAACAGGACACTAATCATTCTGTTGTTACTACTGTATGATATTGAGAGAACAGGACACTAATCATTATGTTGTTACTACTGTATGATACTGAGAGAACAGGACACTAATCATTCTGTTGTAACTACTGTATGATACTGAGAGAACAGGACACTAATCATTATGTTGTTACTACTGTATGATACTGAGAGAACAGGACACTAATCATTATGTTGTTACTACTGTATGATACTGAGAGAACAGGACACTGGGTGCATCTCAATAGTCTAAAGTGGCCTCCTCTCCTTTTCTCCTCTCTTCATCTCCTCTCCTTTATCTGGACTCATCTGAGAACACAATAGAGGTCAAAGTAAGATGGTGGCCTCCTCTCCTTATCTCCTCTCCTTAATCTGGATTCATCTGAAAACACAATAGAGGTCAAAGTAACATGGTGGCCTCCTCTCCTCATCTCCTCTCCTTATCTCCTCTCCTTTATCTGGACTCATCTGAGGAACACAATAGAGGTCAAAGTAACATGGTGGCTTCCTACCTGGACTTTCACCTGTCCAGTTCTCTCATGTCAGTTGAGGTGAAGGAAGTTAGACAGAAATCCACTGGAATGGTTATTAGTGGGAGACTCATCTATCAATCCACTGGAATGGTTATTAGTGGGAGACTCATCTATCAATCCACTGGAACGCCCCTCCACCTGGTTATTAGTGGGAGACTCATCTATCAATCCACTGGAACGCCCCTCCACCTGGTTATTAGTGGGAGACTCATCTATCAATCAACTGGAATGGTTATTAGTGGGAGATTCATCTATCAATCCACTGGAATGGTTATTAGTGGGAGACTCATCTATCAATCCACTGGAATGGTTATTAGTGGGAGACTCATCTATCAATCCACTGGAATGGTTATTAGTGGGAGACTCATCTATCAATCCACTGGAACGCCCCTCCACCTGGTTATTAGTGGGAGACTCATCTATCAATCCACTGGAACGCCCCTCCACCTGGTTATTAGTGGGAGATTCATCTATCAATCCACTGAAATGGTTATTAGTGGGGAACTCATCTATCAATCCACTGGAACGCCCCTCCACCTGGTTATTAGTGGGAGACTCATCTATCAATCCACTAGAATGGTTATTAGTGCGAAACTCATCTATCAATCCACTGGAATGGTTATTAGTGGGAGACTCATCTATCAATCCACTGGAATGGTTATTAGTGGGAGACTCATCTATCAATCCACTGGAATGGATATTAGTGGGAGACTCATCTATCAATCCACTGGAACGCCCCTCCACCTGGTTATTAGTGGGAGACTCATCTATCAATCCACTAGAATGGTTATTAGTGCGAAACTCATCTATCAATCCACTGGAATGGTTATTAGTGGGAGACTCATCTATCAATCCACTGGAACGCCCCTCCACCTGGTTATTAGTGGGAGACTCCTCTATCAATCCACTGGAATGGTTATTAGTGGGAGACTCATCTATCAATCCACTGGAACGCCCCTCCACCTGGTTATTAGTGGGAGACTCCTCTATCAATCCACTGGAATGGTTATTAGTGGGAGACTCATCTATCAATCCACTGGAATGGTTATTAGTGGGAGACTCATCTATCAATCCACTGGAACGCCCCTCCACCTGGTTATTAGTGGGAGACTCATCTATCAATCCACTGGAATGGTTATTAGTGGGAGACTCATCTATCAATCCACTGGAACGCCCCTCCACCTGGTTATTAGTGGGAGACTCCTCTATCAATCCACTGGAATGGTTATTAGTGGGAGACTCATCTATCAATCCACTGGAATGGTTATTAGTGGGAGACTCATCTATCAATCCACTGGAACGCCCCTCCACCTGGTTATTAGTGGGCGACTCATCTATCAATCCACTGGAACGCCCCTCCACCTGGTTATTAGTGGGAGACTCATCTATCAATCCACTGGAATGGTTATTGGTGGGAGACTCATCTATCAATCCACTGGAACGCCCCTCCACCTGGTTATTAGTGGGAAACTCATCTATCAATCCACTGGAACGCCCCTCCAACTGGTTATTAGTGGGAGACTCATCTATCAATCCACTGGAATGGTTATTAGTGGGAGACTCATCTATCAATCCACTGGAATGGTTATTAGTGGGAGACTCATCTATCAATCCACTGGAATGGTTATTAGTGGGAGACTCATCTATCAATCCACTGGAACGCCTCTCCACCTGGTTATTAGTGGGAGACTCATCTATCAATCCACTGGAACGCCCCTCCACCTGGTTATTGCTCTGGATAAGAGCGTCTGCTAAATGACTTAAATGTAAATGTAAATGTTATTAGTGGGAGACTCATCTATCAATCCACTGGAATGGTTATTAGTGGGAGACTCATCTATCAATCCACTGGAATGGTTATTAGTGGGAGACTCATCTATCAATCCACTGGAACGCCTCTCCACCTGGTTATTAGTGGGAGACTCATTTATCAATCCACTGGAATGGTTATTAGTGGGAGACTCATCTATCAATCCACTGGAATGGTTATTAGTGGGAGACTCATCTATCAATCCACTGGAATGGTTATTAGTGGGAGACTCATCTATCAATCCACTGGAATGGTTATTAGTGGGAGACTCATCTATCAATCCACTGGAATGGTTATTAGTGGGAGACTCATCTATCAATCCACTGGAATGGTTATTAGTGGGAGACTCATCTATCAATCCACTGGAACGCCTCTCCACCTGGTTATTAGTGGGAGACTCATCTATCAATCCACTGGAACGCCCCTCCACCTGGTTATTAGTGGGAGACTCATCTATCAATCCACTGGAATGGTTATTAGTGGGAGACTCATCTATCAATCCACTGGAATGGTTATTAGTGGGAGACTCATCTATCAATCCACTGGAACGCCCCTCCACCTGGTTATTAGTGGGAGACTCATTTATCAATCCACTGGAATGGTTATTAGTGGGAGACTCATCTATCAATCCACTGGAATGGTTATTAGTGGGAGACTCATCTATCAATCCACTGGAATGCCCCTCCACCTGGTTATTAGTGGGAGACTTGTCCGTCATCTCTGATCTCTGACTCCTCCCACATGCTGAACTCTGACTTTACAAACTAAAGAATTTACCTCCATAACAGCATTGTCATCAGCTAAATACAACAACAAAACCATTTTTATATAAAACCGTCTATTAATATGGTTGTTGAACACTATAATGTGTTAAGCAGCATGACAGCTGTACCTTCAGGTTATGGTTGTTGAACACTATAATGCAGCATGACAGCTGTACCTTCAGGTTATGGTTGTTGAACACTATAATGCAGCATGACAGCTGTACCTTCAGGTTATGGTTGTTGAACACTATAATGTGTTAAGCAGCATGACAGCTGTACCTTCAGGTTATGGTTGTTGAACACTATAATGCAGCATGACAGCTGTACCTTCAGGTTATGGTTGTTGAACACTATAATGCAGCATGACAGCTGTACCTTCAGGTTATGGTTGTTGAACACTATAATGTGTTAAGCAGCATGACAGCTGTACCTTCAGGTTATGGTTGTTGAACACTATAATGCAGCATGACAGCTGTACCTTCAGGTTATGGTTGTTGAACACTATAATGCAGCATGACAGCTGTACCTTCAGGTTATGGTTGTTGAACACTATAATGCAGCATGACAGCTGTACCTTCAGGTTATGGTTGTTGAACACTATAATGTGTTAAGCAGCATGACAGCTGTACTTTCAGGTTATGGTTGTTGAACACTATAATGTGTTAAGCAACATGACAGCTGTACTTTCAGGTTATGGTTGATGCAGCTTGTTTGCCATTAGCCAATCAGTGTTCTCAACTACATCAAAACACACAACTCGTTGCTCCCAGTTTACAAGTGGTATTATCTGAGCTTCCTACTTGTTATGAACGCAGCATCAGTAACAGGTTGGGCCAGTTCCTCTGCTCAGACGTTCCTGACTCCTGCCAGATCATTCAACACCTGGATAGGCGTTTTACGTATCAGCTTACCACATCATATGTTATAACAATCTGGTGCCTGACTGCACGGAACCATTGGTTGATGCAACGTGTTGTGGAACATCTAATCAAAGGAAGAGAGACTGCAGATTCTTTCAAACAACACTTACAACAGAATATCCAGTCAACAGTGCATAGTTGAAAAGCTCAATGAACAGTGCATAGTTGAAAAGCTCAACGAACAGTGCATAGTTGAAAAGCTCAACGAACAGTGCATAGTTGAAAAGCTCAACGAACAGTGCATAGTTGAAAAGCTCAATGAACAGTGCATAGTTGAAAAGCTCAACGAACAGTGCATAGTTGAAAAGCTCAATGAACAGTGCATAGTTGAAAAGCTCAACGAACAGTGCATAGTTGAAAAGCTCACCGAACAGTGCATAGTTGAAAAGCTCACCGAACAGTGCATAGTTGAAAAGCTCACCGAACAGTGCATAGTTGAAAAGCTCACCGAACAGTGCATAGTTGAAAAGCTCACCGAACAGTGCATAGTTGAAAAGCTCAACGAACAGTGCATAGTTGAAAAGCTCACCGAACAGTGCATAGTTGAAAAGCTCAACGAACAGTGCATAGTTGAAAAGCTCACCGAACAGTGCATAGTTGAAAAGCTCACCGAACAGTGCATAGTTGAAAAGCTCACCGAACAGTGCATAGTTGAAAAGCTCACCGAACAGTGCATAGTTGAAAAGCTCAATGAACAGTGCATAGTTGAAAATCTCACCGAACAGTGCATAGTTGAAAAGCTCAATGAACAGTGCATAGTTGAAAAGCTCACCGAACAGTGCATAGTTGAAAAGCTCAATGAACAGTGCATAGTTGAAAAGCTCAATGAACAGTGCATAGTTGAAAAGCTCACCGAACAGTGCATAGTTGAAAAGCTCAATGAACAGTGCATAGTTGAAAAGCTCACCGAACAGTGCATAGTTGAAAAGCTCAATGAACAGTGCATAGTTGAAAAGCTCACCGAACAGTGCATAGTTGAAAAGCTCAATGAACAGTGCATAGTTGAAAAGCTCACCGAACAGTGCATAGTTGAAAAGCTCACCGAACAGTGCATAGTTGAAAAGCTCACCGAACAGTGCATAGTTGAAAAGCTCACCGAACAGTGCATAGTTGAAAAGCTCACCGAACAGTGCATAGTTGAAAAGCTCACCGAACAGTGCATAGTTGAAAAGCTCAATGAACAGTGCATAGTTGAAAAGCTCAATGAACAGTGCATAGTTGAAAAGCTCAATGAACAGTGCATAGTTGAAAAGCTCAATGAACAGTGCATAGTTGAAAAGCTCAATGAACAGTGCATAGTTGAAAAGCTCAATGAACAGTGCATAGTTGAAAAGCTCAATGAACAGTGCATAGTTGAAAAGCTCAATGAACAGTGCATAGTTGAAAAGCTCAACGAACAGTGCATAGTTGAAAAGCTCACCGAACAGTGCATAGTTGAAAAGCTCAACGAACAGTGCATAGTTGAAAAGCTCACCGAACAGTGCATAGTTGAAAAGCTCACCGAACAGTGCATAGTTGAAAAGCTCACCGAACAGTGCATAGTTGAAAAGCTCACCGAACAGTGCATAGTTGAAAAGCTCACCGAACAGTGCATAGTTGAAAAGCTCACCGAACAGTGCATAGTTGAAAAGCTCACCGAACAGTGCATAGTTGAAAAGCTCACCGAACAGTGCATAGTTGAAAAGCTCAATGAACAGTGCATAGTTGAAAAGCTCACCGAACAGTGCATAGTTGAAAAGCTCACCGAACAGTGCATAGTTGAAAAGCTCACCGAACAGTGCATAGTTGAAAAGCTCAATGAACAGTGCATAGTTGAAAAGCTCAATGAACAGTGCATAGTTGAAAAGCTCAATGAACAGTGCATAGTTGAAAAGCTCAATGAACAGTGCATAGTTGAAAAGCTCAATGAACAGTGCATAGTTGAAAAGCTCAATGAACAGTGCATAGTTGAAAAGCTCAATGAACAGTGCATAGTTGAAAAGCTCAATGAACAGTGCATAGTTGAAAAGCTCAATGAACAGTGCATAGTTGAAAAGCTCACCGAACAGTGCATAGTTGAAAAGCTCAACGAACAGTGCATAGTTGAAAAGCTCACCGAACAGTGCATAGTTGAAAAGCTCACCGAACAGTGCATAGTTGAAAAGCTCAATGAACAGTGCATAGTTGAAAAGCTCAATGAACAGTGCATAGTTGAAAAGCTCAATGAACAGTGCATAGTTGAAAAGCTCACCGAACAGTGCATAGTTGAAAAGCTCAACGAACAGTGCATAGTTGAAAAGCTCACCGAACAGTGCATAGTTGAAAAGCTCACCGAACAGTGCATAGTTGAAAAGCTCACCGAACAGTGCTGGTTCAAAGCTTTTATAGAGAAGCACATCCTTCTGCATATGTGGGAGTCAGCAGTTAGTGTGTAAAAGGTCATTAGTTGTCTGTGCGGACTTAAGGTAGCACGAGGTTGATAGCCCGAGAGCTCAACCATCTAACTGCATTCACAACAACAAGCACTATAATTTTTCCTTTCTGCAAGTGTCGTGGAAAATCGGTTCAAATATGACGCTTTCAAGAACTTTGTGAAATCAATAGGCTTTTAATAAAAAAAGTATCGCAAGCCGGAGTGGTCCGCGGAACACACACCTTTTTCAGAGCACTCGCTCTGATTTATACACACAAAACATATGAGTCCATCCCTCATGCAAATGAAGTTACATCCCAATCCGTGCATCCTGCTTGTTCAGCCCAATAACGCCCACATCTGCTTTCCATTAGATCCTAATGATGACAAGACCCTTGCTTTGACCTAAAGATAATATACGTCCCTATATGCTTTGACCCTGTAATTAGCTCCATCTGTTCCTTTGTATGTGTGTCTTTATTTCGGATCAGCAGACTGTGTGTCTCCTCTAGGTTTAGTGTGTCCAGCTGTCCTGGCGCCTATGTGTCGCCTTCTCTTCATGTGGTTGTCTAATATCAGCAGACTATGTGTCTCCATTTTTTGTGTTTCCAGCTGTCCTGGCGCCTATGTGTCTCCTCTAGTTCTCCTCTCACAAGAGAGAGATACACATATAGAGTGCATTTGCCATTCTGGTAAAATGCATTGTCTATTGTATATGTTACAGTATTTATGTTCCTCCATATGTGTACATAATTTCTCCCATACATGTTTCCATACATCTGTAGATAGTAAACCCACAGGATGTCACATGTTGCGGCCGCACCCAAGCGGACCTTAGCTATACACCCAGTCTTATGACTCAGTCCCACAAAGACAAGTTGTTATCAGTTTAGAAAACCAGTGCAATAAAACAAGAGGCAATTCTTTAAACAGTAAAACACGGGCTAGCATGACTAATTATGTTATTTCCCATGATATTTCCTCCCTTTTGAGACTAAGTCTCAACCTAATAGAAATTACTTACAATAATTTCCATTAAGCAAGCATTAACATCAGGATAAAGAGAGGAAAGCACTTCCATTAACCCCTACCCTAAACCCTAACATTAACCCCTATCCTAAACCCTAACTTTAACCCCTACCCTAAACCCTAGCCTTAACCCCTACCCTAAACCCTAACTTTAACCCCTACCCTAAACCCTAACATTAACCCCTACACTAACCATAACTTTAACCCCTACCCTAAACCCTAACATTAACCCCTATCTTAAACCCTACCTTTAACCTCTACCCTAAACCCTAACTTTAACCCCTACCCTAAACCCTAACATTAACCCCTACACTAAACCATAACTTTAACCCCTACCCTAAACCCTAAACCCTAACATTAACCCCTATCCTAAACCCTAACTTTAATCCCTACCCTAACCCCTAGCTTTAAACAACTACACTAAACCCTAACTTTAACCCCTACCCTAAACCCTAACTTTAACCCCTACCCTAAACCCTAACATTAACCCCTATCCTAAACCCTACCTTTAACCTCTACCCTAAACCCTAACTTTAACCCCTACCCTAAACCCTAACATTAACCCCTACACTAAACCATAACTTTAACCCCTACGCTAAACCCTAAACCCTAACATTAACCGCTATCCTAAACCCTAACTTTAATCCCTACCCTAACCCCTAGCTTTAATCCCTACCCTAAACCCTAACATTAACCCCTACCCTAAACCCTAGCCTTAACCCCTACCCTAAACGCTAACATTAACCCCTACCCTAAACCCTAACCTTAAACCCTACCCTAAACCCTAACTTCAACTTTAACTTTAACCCCTACCCTAAACCCTAACATTAACCCCTATCCTAAACCCTAACATGAACCCCTACCCTAAAACCTAACTTTAACCCCTACCATAAACCCTAGCCTTAACCCCTACCCTAAACCCTAACCCCTACACTAAACCCTAAATTTAACCCCTACCCTAAACCCTAACATTAACCCCTACCCTAAACCTTAGACTTAACCCTTAATAGGGAAAGACTGGGACAGAGCTGCTGTCTAAGTCCCAAACCAGACCTAAGGTAGCTTGCAAACTTCCATTTACGGATGATATCTTCTATCCACCTTCTAGGCTCACTGTGTTGTAGACACAGATGTCATCACAGCCATGAAAGATTTACCTGTAAAACAACGATTGGCTTCACAAGAGATGTTGCAACACAGTCTCACACTCAATACGTGCAATTATTTACAAAAACTATTGCAGCAGATTTTGTGCGTTTTTGTGCAAATTAATTTGAGGGAAAATACACGTTTCTGTGCAACTTCGTTTATAGGAAACTTTCAGCAAACTTCAGAACAATCAATTGAAAGTTGAACCAAAGCATGATGGACAATGGTGTTCTACACTGCCGTTGTTTGTGTCCCACATTACTATCAACAATCACACGTGTTTTCCTAATATGGTTAATCAAATAGGTCATTTTCTACAAGACTACATCGGAGATGGGTCTCACATCTTGAGTGTTGCCAGATTGTAGAAAAACTCCAGATTGGTCTGTTTCTTTGTTGTTGATGGTGGTATAAACTATAAGGAGTCTGTGGTCGATTGGGCCTAAGCCTTATCAACACTCAATTCCTGTAATAACATGCTGAAGGTTTGTAGCAGATTTTGTGAATATTTGTGTCCCACATATATTTCTCATTATTTAGATATTTCTTATTTGAATTTGTTTTGAAGTATAGGTTTACAGTACAGTGATTCATCATAGAGGGAGAGTAGCCATCATCAACATCATTACAGTCCAGCTCCCCTACCCATTCCCTAAGGAGTCATGCTGAGTTCACCTGCTGGTCAGAACAATGTGTGTCTGTTCCCCTACCCATTCCCTAAGGAGTCATGCTGAGTTCACCTGCTGGTCAGAACAATGTGTGTCAGTTCCCCTACCCATTCCCTAAGGACCTTGAGTCATGCTGAGTTCACCTGCTGGTCAGAACAATGTGTGTCTGTTCCCCTACCCATTCCCTAAGGACCTTGAGTCATGCTGAGTTCACCTGCTAGTCAGAACAATGTGTGTCTGTTCCCCTACCCATTCCCTAAGGACCTTGAGACATGCTGAGTTCACCTGCTGGTCAGAACAATGTGTGTCTGTTCCCCTACCCATTCTCTAAGGACCTTGAGTCATGCTGAGTTCACCTGCTGGTCAGAACAATGTGTGTCTGTTCCCCTACCCATTCCCTAAGGACCTTGAGTCATGCTGAGTTCACCTGCTGGTCAGAACAATGTGTGTCTGTTCCCCTACCCATTCCCTAAGGAGTCATGCTGAGTCATGCTGAGTTCACCTGCTGGTCAGAACAATGTGTGTCTGTTCCCCTACCCACTCCCTAAGGACCTTGAGTCATGCTGAGTTCACCTGCTGGTCAGAACAATGTGAGTCTGCTCCCCTACCCATTCCCTAAGGAGTCATGCTGAGTTCACCTGCTGGTCAGAACAATGTGTGTCTGTTCCCCTACCCATTCCCTAAGGACCGTGAGTCATGCTGAGTTCACCTGCTGGTCAGAACAATGTGTGTCTGTTCCCCTACCCATTCCCTAAGGAGTCATGCTGAGTTCACCTGCTGGTCAGAACAATGTGTGTCTGTTCCCCTACCCATTCCCTAAGGAGTCATGCTGAGTTCACCTGCTGGTCAGAACAATGTGAGTCTGTGCCCCTACCCATTCCCTAAGGACCTTGAGTCATGCTGAGTTCACCTGCTGGTCAGAACAATGTGTGTCTGTTCCCCTACCCATTCCCTAAGGACCTTGAGTCATGCTCAGTTCACCTGCTGGTCAGAACAATGTGTGTCTGTTCCCCTACCCATTCTCCAAGGACCTTGAGTCATGCTGAGTTCACCTGCTGGTCAGAACAATGTGTGTCTGTTCCCCTACCCATTCCCTAAGGACCTTGAGTCATGCTCAGTTCACCTGCTGGTCAGAACAATGTGTGTCTGTTCCCCTACCCATTCCCTAAGGAGTCATGCTGAGTTCACCTGCTGGTCAGAACAATGTGTGTCAGTTCCCCTACCCATTCCCTAAGGACCTTGAGTCATGCTGAGTTCACCTGCTGGTCAGAACAATGTGTGTCTGTTCCCCTACCCATTCCCTAAGGACCTTGAGTCATGCTGAGTTCACCTGCTAGTCAGAACAATGTGTGTCTGTTCCCCTACCCATTCCCTAAGGACCTTGAGTCATGCTCAGTTCACCTGCTGGTCAGAACAATGTGTGTCTGTTCCCCTACCCATTCTCTAAGGACCTTGAGTCATGCTGAGTTCACCTGCTGGTCAGAACAATGTGTGTCTGTTCCCCTACCCATTCCCTAAGGACCTTGAGTCATGCTGAGTTCACCTGCTGGTCAGAACAATGTGTGTATGTTCCCCTACCCATTCTCTAAGGAGTCATGCTGAGTTCACCTGCTGGTCAGAACAATGTGTGTCTGTTCCCCTACCCATTCCCTAAGGAGTCATGCTGAGTTCACCTGCTGGTCAGAACAATGTGTGTCTGTTCCCCTACCCATTCCCTAAGGAGTCATGCTGAGTTCACCTGCTGGTCAGAACAATGTGTGTCTGTTCCCCTACCCATTCCCTAAGGAGTCATGCTGAGTTCACCTGCTGGTCAGAACAATGTGTGTCTGTTCCCCTACCCATTCCCTAAGGACCTTGAGTCATGCTGAGTTCACCTGCTGGTCAGAACAATGTGAATCTGCTCCCCTACCCATTCCCTAAGGACCGTGAGTCATGCTGAGTTCACCTGCTGGTCAGAACAATGTGTGTCTGTTCCCCTACCCATTCCCTAAGGAGTCATGCTGAGTTCACCTGCTGGTCAGAACAATGTGTGTCTGTTCCCCTACCCATTCCCTAAGGAGTCATGCTGAGTTCACCTGCTGGTCAGAACAATGTGTGTCTGTTCCCCTACCCATTCCCTAAGGACCTTGAGTCATGCTGAGTTTACCTGCTGGTCAGAACTAGGAAACGCTGACATTTTCCACTTGCTAACTGATAATAGTTATACATGACAACAGAAGGGCCTGTTCCCTTCTTTTTTCACATATATTATTTTACGGGTGATCTTTTCCATTAAATACTTTTCTTTTACTCTACAAATCCACTCTTCCATAGTAGGAATGTCCCAATGCTTTGTATCACATGTACTTGCTGTAGACAAGAGGATATTCAACAGTTTGTCAGCATTTCACCTGCGATAACATCGGCAAATATGTGTACGTGTACGTGATTGTTTGTATGTAAAACATTTACTTTGAATTAAGGTCATCATTAGAACCTTAGTAGGAGCCTTGTTATATCTCCAAGCTCTCGTAGTGGACATCTAGGTGCATCACCTTATACACAGAAGATCTCCACTAAACATAGAGTCATGTGAATTTCTGCCGAAAACTTCAAAACAAACTTGATGACACAGCCGTCTTCCTGGAAGGAATAAGTGGACCAAAGCGCAGCGTGGAGAGCGTACATTTTATTTTATAGAAATGTAGCCAGCAAAACAACCGTGAAGCTTAACAGGGCTATGATGCCTCTAACAAAGTTAACTACCCACAAACTGTAAAGGAAAAAAAGGCTGCCTAAGTATGATTCCCAATCATAGACAACGATAGACAGCTGTCCCTGATTGAGAACCATAACCGGCCAAAACATAGAAACAGAAAACATAGAAATAAAGAAACTAGAATACCCACCCTAGTCACACCCTGGCCTAACCAAAATAGAGAATAAAAGCCTCTCTATGGCGTGACACTTGACTAGAAATACATAGTTGCCAATGTTTTTTGCAATTTATACAAAGAAGTGACTTGACTGGGAGATGACAGTAGCCTTTTGGATTCTCTCCCTCTAAAAACAGAAATAAATCATTCTCATAAACAAACTGGATTTATTAACAAATTAATAACAATGTCTCACCCCATGTTCAGGAATTTCTCGCTCATTTTACTTTATTTGAAAACAAAATCTTCTCCAGGTTGTAAATCCCAAACTTTAAAAGTAATTGGAAAGGTAGATACAAATGATTTGTGACATTGTACTTACAATAAAGAATGCAAACCAGATGCTGTGTTTTTATTTACAGTAGTGATTGACAGCTGGATGCATTTTGTATTTCTTCATCAATGTCTTTATGCTTTCGTTAATAAAATAACAAGAAAAAATAAATTAAAAATGAAAGAATATACTATATGTGGTCCCAGAAACACCTCTCTGACATAGGGTCTCCTGATGATTTCTTCCTCAAAGGAACATGATCCTTGAAAAAGGAGGCAACAGTGAATTATTGTGTAAAAACCATTGCAGTCCGTGAGGTGTGGGCTACATTTTTTTATGTACCTTTTGCTTTGTAAATAGCCAAACTAAATTATTTATATATATAACATGTCTTACTGAGCCTTTCCATGAGTCCACTCCAGTTTATATGTATATATATATGTATAACATGTCTTTCTGAGCCTTTCCATGAGTCCACTCCAGTTTATATATATATATATAACATGTCTTACTGAGCCTTTCCATGAGTCCACTCCAGTTTATATATATATATATAACATGTCTTTCTGAGCCTTTCCATAAGTCTACTCCAGTTTATATATATATATATATATATAACATGTCTTACTAAGCCTTTCCATAAGTCCTCTCCAGTTTATATATATATATATATGTATAACATGTCAGCCTTTTATTCCACTATATATATATATATTACTGAGCCTTTCCATGAGTCCACTCCAGTTTATATATATATATAACATGTCTTACTGAGCCTTTCCATGAGTCCACTCCAGTTTATATATATATATAACATGTCTTACTGAGCCTTTCCATGAGTCCACTCCAGTTTATATATATATATATAACATGTCTTACTGAGCCTTTCCATAAGTCCACTCCAGTTATATATATATATATAACATGTCTTACTGAACCTTTCCATGAGTCCACTTTCCAGTTTATATATATATATAACATGTCTTACTGAGCCTTTCCATAAGTCCACTCCAGTTTATATATATATATATATAACATGTCTTACTGAACCTTTCCATGAGTCCACTCCAGTTTATATATATATATATAACATGTTTTACTAAGCCTTTCCATAAGTCCACTCCAGTTTATATATATATATATAACATGTCTTACTAAGCCTTTCCATAAGTCCACTCCAGTTTATATATAACATGTCTTACTGAACCTTTCCATAAGTCCACTCCAGTTTATATATATATATATATATATAACATGTCTTACTGAGCCTTTCCATAAGTCCACTCCAGTTTATATATATATATATAACATGTCTTACTAAGCCTTTCCATGAGTCCACTCCAGTTTCTCTCTCTCTCTATATATATAACATGTCTTACTGAGCCTTTCCATGAGTCCACTCCAGTTTATATATATATATAACATGTCTTACTGAGCCTTTCCATAAGTCCACTCCAGTTTATATATATATATATAACATGTCTTACTAAGCCTTTCCATAAGTCCACTCCAGTTTATATATATATATATATATATATAACATGTCTTACTGAACCTTTCCATAAGTCCACTCCAGTTTATATATATATATATATAACATGTCTTACTGAGCCTTTCCATGAGTCCACTCCAGTTTCTCTCTCTCTCTATATATATAACATGTCTTACTGAGCCTTTCCATGAGTCCACTCCAGTTTATATATATATATAACATGTCTTACTGAGCCTTTCCATAAGTCCACTCCAGTTTACTCTCTCTCTCTATATATATAACATGTCTTACTGAGCCTTTCCATGAGTCCACTCCAGTTTCTCTCTCTCTCTATATATATAACATGTCTTACTGAGCCTTTCCATGAGTCCACTCCAGTTTATATATATATATAACATGTCTTACTGAGCCTTTCCATAAGTCCACTCCAGTATTACTGAGCCTTTCCATAAGTCCACTCCAGTTTATATATATATATATAACATGTCTTACTACTGAGCCTTTCCATAAGTCCACTCCATATATAACATGTTTATATATATATATAACATGTCTTACTGAGCCTTTCCATAGTCCACTCCAGTTTGAGCCTTTATATCTCAGTTTTATATATATATATATATATAACATGTCTTACTGAGCCTTTCCATGAGTCCACTCCAGTTTTATATATATATATATAACATGTCTTACTGAGCCTTTCCATAAGTCCACTCCAGTTTATATATATATATAACATGTCTTACTGAGCCTTTCCATAAGTCCACTCCAGTTTATATATATATATATAACATGTCTTACTGAGCCTTTCCATAAGTCCACTCCAGTTTTTATATATATATATATAACATGTCTTACTGAGCCTTTCCATAAGTCCACTCCAGTTTATATATATATATATAACATGTCTTACTGAGCCTTTCCATAAGTCCACTCCAGTTTTTATATATATATATAACATGTCTTACTGAGCCTTTCCATAAGTCCACTCCAGTTTTTATATATATATATATATTTCCATAACATGTCTTACTGAGCCTTTCCATGAGTCCACTCCAGTTTTATATATATATATAACATGTCTTACTGAGCCTTTCCATAAGTCCACTCCATATATATAACATGTCTTACTGAGCCTTTCCATGAGTCCACTCCAGTTTTTATCTATATATATAACATGTCTTACTGAGCCTTTCCATAAGTCCACTCCAGTTTATATATATATATATATATATAACATGTCTTACTGAGCCTTTCCATAAGTCCACTCCAGTTTATATATATATATAACATGTCTTACTGAGCCTTTCCATGAGTCCACTCCAGTTTATATATATATATATAACATGTCTTACTGAGCCTTTCCATGATCCAGTTTATTATATATATATATAACATGTCTTACTGAGCCTTTCCATGAGTCCACTCCAGTTATATATATATATATATAACATGTCTTACTGAACCTTTCCATGAGTCCACTCCAGTTTATATATATATAACATGTCTATATATAACATGAGCCTTTCCATAAGTCCACTCCAGTTTATATATATATATATATAACATGTCTTACTGAGCCTTTCCATAAGTCCACTCCAGTTTATATATATATATAACATGTCTTACTAAGCCTTTCCATAGTATCCAGTTTATATATATATATATATAACATGTCTTACTGAGCCTTTCCATCCACATGAGTCACTCCAGTTTATATATATATATATATGTCTTACTGAGCCTTTATATATATATAACATGTCTTACTGAGCCTTTCCATGAGTCCATCAGTTTATATATATATATATATAACATGTCTTACTGAGCCTTTCCATAAGTCCACTCCAGTTTATTATATATATATATATAACATGTCTTACTGAGCCTTTCCATAAGTCCTCCTCCAGTTTATTTATATATATATATATAACATGTCTTACTGAGCCTTTCCATAAGTCCACTCCAGTTTTATATATATATATAACATGTCTTACTGAGCCTTTCCATAAGTCCACTCCAGTTTATATATATATATATAACATGTCTTACTAAGCCTTTCCATAAGTCCACTCCAGTTTATATATATAACATGTCTTACTGAACCTTTCCATAAGTCCACTCCAGTTTATATATATATATATATAACATGTCTTACTGAGCCTTTCCATGAGTCCACTCCAGTTTATATATATATATAACATGTCTTACTGAGCCTTTCCATAAGTCCACTCCAGTTTATATATATATATATAACATGTCTTACTGAGCCTTTCCATGAGTCCATATATATATATAACATGTCTTACTGAGCCTTTCCATGAGTCCACTCCAGTTTATATATATATATAACATGTCTTACTGAGCCTTTCCATAAGTCCACTCCAGTTTCTCTCTCTCTCTATATATATAACATGTCTTACTGAGCCTTTCCATAAGTCCACTCCAGTTTTTTATTATATATATATATATATATAATAACATGTCTTACTGAGCCTTTCCATAAGTCCACTCCAGTTTTATATATGTATAACATGTCTTACTGAGCCTTTCCATGAGTCCACTCCAGTTTTATATATATATAACATGTCTTACTGAGCCTTTCCATGAGTCCACTCCAGTTTATATATATATATATATATGTATATATATATAACATGTCTTACTGAGCCTTTCCATGAGTCCATTCCAGTTTATATATATGTATAACATGTCTTACTGAGCCTTTCCATGAGTCCATTCCAGTTTATATATATATATAACATGTCTTACTGAGCCTTTCCATAAGTCCACTCCAGTTTATATATATATATAACATGTCTTACTGAGCCTTTCCATAAGTCCACTCCAGTTTATATATATATATAACATGTCTTACTGAGCCTTTCCATAAGTCCACTCCAGTTTCTCTCTCTCTCTCTATATATAACATGTCTTACTGAGCCTTTCCATAAGTCCACTCCAGTTTATATATATATATGTATATATGTATAACATGTCTTACTGAGCCTTTCCATGAGTCCACTCCAGTTTATATATATATATGTATATATGTATAACATGTCTTACTGAGCCTTTCCATGAGTCCACTCCAGTTTATATATGTATAACATGTCTTACTGAGCCTTTCCATGAGTCCACTCCAGTTTTTATATATATATATAACATGTCTTACTGAGCCTTTCCATGAGTCCACTCCAGTTTATATATATATATATGTATATATGTATAACATGTCTTACTGAGCCTTTCCATGAGTCCACTCCAGTTTATATATATATATAACATGTCTTTCTGAGCCTTTCCATAAGTCCCTCCAGTTTATATATATATATATAACATGTCTTTCTGAGCCTTTCCATAAGTCCCTCCAGTTTATATATATATATATAACATGTCTTACTGAGCCTTTCCATAAGTCCACTCCAGTTTATATATATATATATATATAACATGTCTTACTGAGCCTTTCCATAAGTCCACTCCAGTTTATATATATATATATGTATATATGTATAACATGTCTTACTGAGCCTTTCCATAAGTCCACTCCAGTTTATATATATATATATAACATGTCTTACTGAGCCTTTCCATAAGTCCACTCCAGTTTATATATATATATATAACATGTCTTACTGAGCCTTTCCATAAGTCCACTCCAGTTTATATATATATATATGTCTTACTGAGCCTTTATGAGTACTCCAGTTTATATATATATATAACATGTCTTACTGAGCCTTTCCATGAGTCCACTCCAGTTATATATATGTATATATATATAACATGTCTTACTGAGCCTTTCCATGAGTCCATTCCAGTTTATATATATGTATATGTCTTAACATGTCTTACTGAGCCTTTCCATGAGTCCACTCCAGTTTATATATATATATGTATATATGTATAACATGTCTTACTGAGCCTTTCCATGAGTCCACTCCAGTTTATATATATATATGTATATATGTATAACATGTCTTACTGAGCCTTTCCATGAGTCCACTCCAGTTTATATATATATATAACATGTCTTACTGAGCCTTTCCATAAGTCCACTCCAGTTTATATATATATATATATGTATATATGTATAACATGTCTTACTGAGCCTTTCCATGAGTCCACTCCAGTTTATTTATATATATATATAACATGTCTTACTGAGCCTTTCCATAAGTCCACTCCAGTTTATATATATATATATATAACATGTCTTTACTGAGCCTTTCCATAAGTCCACTCCAGTTTATATATATATATATAACATGTCTTACTGAGCCTTTCCATAAGTCCACTCCAGTTTATATTATATATATATATATAACATGTCTTACTGAGCCTTTCCATAAGTCCACTCCAGTTTTATATATATATATGTATATATATAACATGTCTTACTGAGCCTTTCCATGAGTCCACTCCAGTTATATATATATATATAACATGTCTTACTGAGCCTTTCCATAAGTCCTCCAGTTTATATATATATATATAACATGTCTTACTGAGCCTTTCCATAAGTCCACTCCAGTTTTATATATATATGTATAACATGTCTTACTGAGCCTTTCCATGAGTCCACTCCAGTTTATATATATATATAACATGTCTTACTGAGCCTTTCCATGAGTCCACTCCAGTTTATATATATAACATGTCTTACTGAGCCTTTCCATAAGTCCATTCCAGTTTATATATATATAACATGTCTTACTGAGCCTTTCCATAAGTCCACTCCAGTTATATATATATATATAACATGTCTTACTGAGCCTTTCCATAAGTCCACTCCAGTTTATATATATATATAACATGTCTTACTAAGCCTTTCCATGAGTCCACTCCAGTTTTTATATATATATATATAACAGTCTTACTGAGCCTTTCCATAAGTCCACTCCAGTTTATATATATATATAACATGTCTTACTGAGCCTTTCCATAAGTCCACTCCAGTTTATATATATATATATATAACATGTCTTACTGAGCCTTTCCATAAGTCCACTCCAGTTTATATATATATATGTATATATGTATAACATGTCTTACTGAGCCTTTCCATGAGTCCACTCCAGTTTATATATATATATGTATATATGTATAACATGTCTTACTGAGCCTTTCCATGAGTCCACTCCAGTTTATATATATATATAACATGTCTTACTGAGCCTTTCCATGAGTCCACTCCAGTTTATATATATATATAACATGTCTTACTGAGCCTTTCCATAAGTCCACTCCAGTTTTTATATATATATATATGTATATATGTATAACATGTCTTACTGAGCCTTTCCATGAGTCCACTCCAGTTTATATATATATATAACATGTCTTTCTGAGCCTTTCCATAAGTCCCTCCAGTTTATATATATATATATAACATGTCTTTCTGAGCCTTTCCATAAGTCCCTCCAGTTTATATATATATATATAACATGTCTTACTGAGCCTTTCCATAAGTCCACTCCAGTTTATATATATATATATATATATAACATGTCTTTCTGAGCCTTTCCATGAGTCCTCTCCAGTTTATATATATATATGTATATATGTATAACATGTCTTACTGAGCCTTTCCATAAGTCCACTCCAGTTTATATATATATATAACATGTCTTTCTGAGCCTTTCCATAAGTCCACTCCAGTTTATATATATATATATATATAACATGTCTTACTGAGCCTTTCCATGAGTCCACTCCAGTTTATATATATATATATATAACATGTCTTTCTGAGCCTTTCCATGAGTCCTCTCCAGTTTATATATATATATGTATATATGTATAACATGTCTTACTGAGCCTTTCCATGAGTCCACTCCAGGTTTATATATACAAATGTATATATATATAACATGTCTTACTGAGCCTTTCCATGAGTCCTCTCCAGTTTATATATATATATATATATATATAACATGTCTTACTGAGCCTTTCCATAAGTCCTCTCCAGTTTATATCTATATATATAACATGTCTTACTAAGCCTTTCCATAAGTCCACTCCAGTTTATATATATATATAACATGTCTTACTGAGCCTTTCCATGAGTCCACTCCAGTTTATATATATATATATATAACATGTCTTACTGAGCCTTTCCATGAGTCCACTCCAGTATATATATATATATATATATAACATGTCTTACTGAGCCTTTCCATGAGTCCACTCCAGTTTATATATATATATATATAACATGTCTTTCTGAGCCTTTCCATGAGTTCACTCCAGTTTATATATATATATATAACATGTCTTACTAAGCCTTTCCATAAGTCCACTCCAGTTTATATATATATATATATGTATATATGTATAACATGTCTTACTAAGCCTTTCCATGAGTCCACTCCAGTTTATATATATATATATGTATATATATAACATGTCTTACTGAGCCTTTCCATAAGTCCCCTCCAGTTTATATATATATATATATAACATGTCTTACTGAGCCTTTCCATAAGTCCACTCCAGTTTATATATATATATATATAACATGTCTTACTGAGCCTTTCCATAAGTCCACTCCAGTTTATATATATACATAACATGTCTTACTGAGCCTTTCCATAAGTCCACTCCAGTTTATATATATATATAACATGTCTTACTGAGCCTTTCCATGAGTCCACTCCAGTTTATATATATATATATGTATAACATGTCTTACTGAGCCTTTCCATGAGTCCACTCCAATTTATATATATATAACATGTCTTACTAAGCCTTTCCATAAGTCCATTCCAGTTTATATATATATATATGTATAACATGTCTTACTGAGCCTTTCCATAAGTCCACTCCAGTTTATATATATATATATGTATATATGTATAACATGTCTTACTGAGCCTTTCCATGAGTCCTCTCCAGTTTATATATATATATATGTATATATGTATAACATGTCTTACTGAGCCTTTCCATAAGTCCACTCCAGTTTATATATATATATAACATGTCTTTCTGAGCCTTTCCATAAGTCCACTCCAGTTTATATATATATATATATATATAACATGTCTTACTGAGCCTTTCCATGAGTCCACTCCAGTTTATATATATATATATATATAACATGTCTTCTGAGCCTTTCCATGAGTCCAGTTTATATATAGTATGTATATATGTATAACATGTCTTACTGAGCCTTTCCATGAGTCCACTCCAGTTTTATATACAAATTTATATATATATAACATGTCTTACTGAGCCTTTCCATGAGTCCACTCCAGTTTATATATATATATATATATATAACATGTCTTACTGAGCCTTTCCATAAGTCCTCTCCAGTTTATATATATATATAACATGTCTTACTGAGCCTTTCCATAAGTCCACTCCAGTTTATATATATATAACATGTCTTACTGAGCCTTTCCATGAGTCCACTCCAGTTTATATATATATATATAACATGTCTTACTGAGCCTTTCCATGAGTCCACTCCAGTTATATATATATATATATATAACATGTCTTACTGAGCCTTTCCATGAGTCCACTCCAGCCTTTTTTATATATATATATATAACATGTCTTACTGAGCCTTTCCATAAGTCCACTCCAGTTTATATATATATATATGTATATATATATATATAACATGTCTTACTGAGCCTTTCCATGAGTCCACTCCAGTTTATATATATATATATAACATGTCTTACTGAGCCTTTCCATGAGTCCACTCCAGTTTATATATATATAACATGTCTTACTGAGCCTTTCCATGAGTCCACTCCAGTTTATATATATATATAACATGTCTTACTGAGCCTTTCCATAAGTCCACTCCAGTTTATATATATATATAACATGTCTTACTGAGCCTTTCCATGAGTCCACTCCAGTTTATATATATAACATGTCTTACTGAGCCTTTCCATAAGTCCACTCCAGTTTATATATATATATAACATGTCTTACTAAGCCTTTCCATAAGTTCCACTCCAGTTTATATATATATATAACATGTCTTACTGAGCCTTTCCATAAGTCCACTCCAGTTTATATATATATATAACATGTCTTACTAAGCCTTTCCATGAGTCCACTCCAGTTTCTCTCTCTCTATATATATATAACATGTCTTACTGAGCCTTTCCATAAGTCCACTCCAGTTTATATATATATATAAAACATGTCTTACTGAGCCTTTCCATGAGTCCACTCCAGTTTATATATATATAACATGTCTTTCTGAGCCTTTCCATAAGTCCCTCCAGTTTATATATATATAACATGTCTTTCTGAGCCTTTCCATAAGTCCCTCCAGTTTATATATACATATGTATATATGTATAACATGTCTTACTGAGCCTTTCCATGAGTCCACTCCAGTTTATATATATATATATATAACATGTCTTACTGAGCCTTTCCATAAGTCCACTCCAGTTTATATATATATATATAACATGTCTTACTGAGCCTTTCCATAAGTCCACTCCAGTTTATATATATATATAACATGTCTTACTGAGCCTTTCCATAAGTCCACTCCAGTTTATATATATATATAACATGTCTTACTGAGCCTTTCCATGAGTCCACTCCAGTTTATATATATATGTATAACATGTCTTACTGAGCCTTTCCATAAGTCCACTCCAGTTTATATATATATATAACATGTCTTACTGAGCCTTTCCATGAGTCCCCTCCAGTTTATATATATATATATAACATGTCTTACTGAGCCTTTCCATAAGTCCATTCCAGTTTATATATATAACATGTCTTACTGAGCCTTTCCATAAAGTCCTGAGCCTTTCCATAAGTCCAGTATTTATATATATAACATGTCTTACTGAGCCTTTCCATGAGTCCACTCCAGTTTATATATATATATATATGTATATATGTATAACATGTCTTACTGAGCCTTTCCATGAGTCCTTCCAGTTTATATATATATATATATATATATATATATAACATGTCTTACTAAGCCTTTCCATGAGTCCACTCCAGTTTATATATATATATATATATATATATATATATATATATCCATATATATATATATATAACATGTCTTACTAAGCCTTTCCATAAGTCCACTCCAGTTTATATATATATATATATAACATGTCTTACCAACCCTTTACATAAGTCCACTCCAGTTTATATATATATATATAACATGTCTTACTGAGCCTTTCCATGAGTCCTCTCCAGTTTATATATATATGTATATATATATAACATGTCTTACTGAGCCTTTCCATGAGTCCACTCCAGTTTATATATATATATAACATGTCTTACTGAGCCTTTCCATAAGTCCACTCCAGTTTATATATATATATGTATATATGTATAACATGTCTTACTGAGCCTTTCCATGAGTCCACTCCAGTTTTATATATATATGTATATATATAACATGTCTTACTGAGCCTTTCCATGAGTCCACTCCAGTTTATATATATATATGTATATATGTATAATATGTATATAACATGTCTTACTGAGCCTTTCCATGAGTCCACTCCAGTTTATATATATATATATGTCTTACTGAGCCTTTCCATAAGTCCACTCCAGTTTATATATATATATATGTATATATGTATAACATGTCTTACTGAGCCTTTCCATGAGTCCACTCCAGTTTATTATATAAATGTATATATATATAACATGTCTTACTGAGCCTTTCCATAAGTCCACATGTCCAGTTTATATATATATAACATGTCTTACTGAGCCTTTCCATGAGTCCACTCCAGTTTATATATATATGTATATATGTATAACATGTCTTACTGAGCCTTTCCATAAGTCCACTCCAGTTTATATATATATATATATAACATGTCTTACTGAGCCTTTCCATAAGTCCACTCCAGTTTTATATATATATATATGTCTTATAGCCTTTATGTATATATGTATAACATGTCTTACTGAGCCTTTCCATAAGTCCACTCCAGTTTATATATATATATATAACATGTCTTACTGATCCTTTCCATAAGTCCACTCCAGTTTATATATATATATATGTATATATGTATAACATGTCTTACTGAGCCTTTCCATGAGTCCATTCCAGTTGATATATATATATATATATATATATAACATGTCTTACTGAGCCTTTCCATGAGTCCACTCCAGTTTATAAATATATATATAACATGTCTTACTGAGCCTTTCCATGAGTCCACTCCAGTTTATATATATATATAACATGTCTTACTGAGCCTTTCCATGAGTCCATTCCAGTTTATATATATATATATATAACATGTCTTACTGAGCCTTTCCATGAGTCCATTCCAGTTGATATATATATATATATATAACATGTCTTACTGAGCCTTTCCATGAGTCCATTCCAGTTGATATATATATATATAACATGTCTTACTGATCCTTTCCATAAGTCCACTCCAGTTTATATATATACATAACATGTCTTACTGAGCCTTTCCATAAGTCCACTCCAGTTTATATATATATATAACATGTCTTACTGAGCCTTTCCATGAGTCCACTCCAGTTTATATATATATAACATGTCTTACTGAGCCTTTCCATAAGTCCACTCCAGTTTATATATATATAACATGTCTTACTGAGCCTTTCCATAAGTCCACTCCAGTTTATATATATATATATGTATATATGTATAACATGTCTTACTGAGCCTTTCCATGAGTCCACTCCAGTTTATATATATATATATGTATATATGTATAACATGTCTTACTGAGCCTTTCCATAAGTCCACTCCTGTTTATATATATATATAACATGTCTTTCTGAGCCTTTCCATAAGTCCACTCCAGTTTATATATATATATATATAACATGTCTTACTGAGCCTTTCCATGAGTCCACTCCAGTTTATATATATATATATATAACATGTCTTACTGAGCCTTTCCATAAGTCCACTCCAGTTTATATATATATATGTATATATGTATAACATGTCTTACTGAGCCTTTCCATGAGTCCACTCCAAGTTTATATATACAAATGTATATATATATAACATGTCTTACTGAGCCTTTCCATGAGTCCACTCCAGTTTATATATATATATATATATATAACATGTCTTACTGAGCCTTTCCATAAGTCCTCTCCAGTTTATATCTATATATATAACATGTCTTACTGAGCCTTTCCATGAGTCCACTCCAGTTTATATATATATATATATATATAACATGTCTTACTGAGCCTTTCCATGAGCCAGTTTATATATATATATATATAACATGTCCTGAGCCTTTCCAGTCCACTCCAGTTTATATATATATATATATAACATGTCTTACTGAGCCTTTCCATGAGTCCACTCCAGTTTATATGTATATATATAACATGTCTTACTGAGCCTTTCCATGAGTCCACTCCAGTTTATATATGTCTTTATATATATATATATAACATGTCTTACTGAGCCTTTCCATAAGTCCCTCCAGTATATATATATATATATAACATGTCTTACTGAGCCTTTCCATAAGTCCACTCCAGTTTATATATATATATATATAACATGTCTTACTGAGCCTTTCCATAAGTCCACTCCAGTTTATATATATATATAACATGTCTTACTGAGCCTTTCCATAAGTCCACTCCAGTTATATATATATATAACATGTCTTACTGAGCCTTTCCATGAGTCCACTCCAGTTTATATATATATATATATGTATAACATGTCTAACTGAGCCTTTCCATGAGTCCACTCCAGTTTATATATATATATAACATGTCTTACTGAGCCTTTCCATAAGTCCACTCCAGTTTTATATATATATATATAACATGTCTTACTGAGCCTTTCCATAAGTCCACTCCAGTTTATATATATATATATGTATATATGTATAACATGTCTTACTGAGCCTTTCCATAAGTCCATTCCAGTTGATATATATATATATATATATATATATATATAACATGTCTTACTGAGCCTTTCCATGAGTCCATTCCAGATATATATATATATATATAACATGTCTTACTGAGCCTTTCCATGAGTCCATTCCAGTTTATATATATATATATAACATGTCTTACTGAGCCTTTCCATAAGTCCACTCCAGTTTATTTTATATATATATATAACATGTCTTACTGAGCCTTTCCATAAGTCCACTCCAGTTTATATATATATATAACATGTCTTACTGAGCCTTTCCATGAGTCCACTCCAGTTTATATATATATAACATGTCTTACTAAGCCTTTCCATAAGTCCACTCCAGTTTATATATATATATATGTATAACATGTCTTACTGAGCCTTTCCATAAGTCCACTCCAGTTTATATATATATATATGTATATATGTATAACATGTCTTACTGAGCCTTTCCATGAGTCCTCTCCAGTTTATATATATATATATGTATATATGTATAACATGTCTTACTGAGCCTTTCCATAAGTCCACTCCTGTTTATATATATATATAACATGTCTTTCTGAGCCTTTCCATAAGTCCACTCCAGTTTATATATATATATATATAACATGTCTTACTGAGCCTTTCCATGAGTCCACTCCAGTTTATATATATATATATATAACATGTCTTTCTGAGCCTTTCCATGAGTCCTCTCCAGTTTATATATATATATGTATATATGTATAACATGTCTTACTGAGCCTTTCCATGAGTCCACTCCAAGTTTATATATACAAATGTATATATATATAACATGTCTTACTGAGCCTTTCCATGAGTCCTCTCCAGTTTATATATATATATATATATAACATGTCTTACTGAGCCTTTCCATAAGTCCTCTCCAGTTTATATCTATATATATAACATGTCTTACTGAGCCTTTCCATGAGTCCACTCCAGTATATATATATATATATATATAACATGTCTTACTGAGCCTTTCCATGAGTCCACTCCAGTTTATATATATATATATATAACATGTCTTTCTGAGCCTTTCCATGAGTTCACTCCAGTTTTTATATATATATATATATAACATGTCTTTCTGAGCCTTTCCATGAGTCCACTCCAGTTTTTATATATATATATATGTATATATGTATAACATGTCTTACTAAGCCTTTCCATGAGTCCACTCCAGTTTATATATATATATATGTATATATATAACATGTCTTACTGAGCCTTTCCATAAGTCCACTCCAGTTTTATATATATATATATATAACATGTAGCCTTTCCATAAGTCCACTCCAGTTATATATATATATATATATAACATGTCTTACTGAGCCTTTCCATAAGTCCACTCCAGTTTATATATATACATAACATGTCTTACTGAGCCTTTCCATAAGTCCACTCCAGTTTATATATATATATAACATGTCTTACTGAGCCTTTCCATGAGTCCACTCCAGTTTATATATATATATATATGTATAACATGTCTTACTGAGCCTTTCCATGAGTCCACTCCAATTTATATATATATAACATGTCTTACTAAGCCTTTCCATAAGTCCACTCCAGTTTATATATATATATATGTATAACATGTCTTACTGAGCCTTTCCATAAGTCCACTCCAGTTTATATATATATATATGTATATATGTATAACATGTCTTACTGAGCCTTTCCATGAGTCCATTCCAGTTTATATATATATATATATAACATGTCTTACTGAGCCTTTCCATAAGTCCACTCCAGTTTATATATATATATATGTATATATATATAACATGTCTTACTGAGCCTTTCCATGAGTCCACTCCAGTTTATATATATATATATAACATGTCTTACTGAGCCTTTCCATGAGTCCACTCCAGTTTATATATATATAACATGTCTTACTGAGCCTTTCCATGAGTCCACTCCAGTTTATATATATATATAACATGTCTTACTGAGCCTTTCCATAAGTCCACTCCAGTTTTATATATATATATATAACATGTCTTACTGAGCCTTTCCATGAGTCCACTCCAGTTTATATATATAACATGTCTTACTGAGCCTTTCCATAAGTCCACTCCAGTTTATATATATATATAACATGTCTTACTAAGCCTTTCCATAAGTCCACTCCAGTTTATATATATATATAACATGTCTTACTGAGCCTTTCCATAAGTCCACTCCAGTTTATATATATATATAACATGTCTTACTAAGCCTTTCCATGAGTCCACTCCAGTTTCTCTCTCTCTATATATATATATAACATGTCTTACTGAGCCTTTCCATAAGTCCACTCCAGTTTATATATATATATAAAACATGTCTTACTGAGCCTTTCCATGAGTCCACTCCAGTTTATATATATATAACATGTCTTTCTGAGCCTTTCCATAAGTCCCTCCAGTTTATATATATATAACATGTCTTTCTGAGCCTTTCCATAAGTCCCTCCAGTTTATATATACATATGTATATATGTATAACATGTCTTACTGAGCCTTTCCATGAGTCCACTCCAGTTTATATATATATATATATAACATGTCTTACTGAGCCTTTCCATAAGTCCACTCCAGTTTATATATATATATATAACATGTCTTACTGAGCCTTTCCATAAGTCCACTCCAGTTTATATATATATATATAACATGTCTTACTGAGCCTTTCCATAAGTCCACTCCAGTTTATATATATATATAACATGTCTTTCTGAGCCTTTCCATGAGTCCACTCCAGTTTATATATATATATATGTATATATGTATAACATGTCTTACTGAGCCTTTCCATAAGTCCACTCCAGTTTATATATATATATAACATGTCTTACTGAGCCTTTCCATGAGTCCCCTCCAGTTTATATATATATATATAACATGTCTTACTGAGCCTTTCCATAAGTCCACTCCAGTTTATATATATAACATGTCTTACTGAGCCTTTCCATAAGTCCACTCCAGTTTATATATATAACATGTCTTACTGAGCCTTTCCATGAGTCCTCTCCAGTTTATATATATATATATATGTATATATGTATAACATGTCTTACTGAGCCTTTCCATGAGTCCTCTCCAGTTTATATATATATATATATATATATATAACATGTCTTACTAAGCCTTTCCATGAGTCCACTCCAGTTTATATATATATATATATATATATATATATATATATATATATAACATGTCTTACTAAGCCTTTCCATAAGTCCACTCCAGTTTATATATATATATAACATGTCTTACCAACCCTTTACATAAGTCCACTCCAGTTTATATATATATATATAACATGTCTTACTGAGCCTTTCCATGAGTCCTCTCCAGTTTATATATATATGTATATATATATAACATGTCTTACTGAGCCTTTCCATGAGTCCACTCCAGTTTATATATATATATAACATGTCTTACTGAGCCTTTCCATAAGTCCACTCCAGTTTATATATATATATATATATATGTATATATGTATAACATGTCTTACTGAGCCTTTCCATAAGTCCACTCCAGTTTATATATATATATATATAACATGTCTTACTGAGCCTTTCCATGAGTCCACTCCAGTTTATATATATATGTATATATGTATAACATGTCTTACTGATCCTTTCCATAAGTCCACTCCAGTTTATATATATATATATGTATATATGTATAACATGTCTTACTGAGCCTTTCCATGAGTCCATTCCAGTTGATATATATATATATATATATATAACATGTCTTACTGAGCCTTTCCATGAGTCCACTCCAGTTTATAAATATATATATAACATGTCTTACTGAGCCTTTCCATGAGTCCATTCCAGTTGATATATATATATATATATATATATATATATAACATGTCTTACTGAGCCTTTCCATGAGTCCATTCCAGTTGATATATATATATATAACATGTCTTACTGAGCCTTTCCATGAGTCCATTCCAGTTGATATATATATATATATATATATAACATGTCTTACTGATCCTTTCCATAAGTCCACTCCAGTTTATATATATATATATGTATATATGTATAAGATGTCTTACTGAGCCTTTCCATGAGTCCACTCCAGTTTATATATATATATAACATGTCTTACTGAGCCTTTCCATAAGTCCACTCCAGTTTATATATATATATATATATAACATGTCTTACTGAACCTTTCCATAAGTCCACTCCAGTTTTATATATATATATATATGTATATATGTATAACATGTCTTACTGAGCCTTTCCATAAGTCCACTCCAGTTTATATATATATATATATAACATGTCTTACTGAGCCTTTCCATAAGTCCACTCCAGTTTATATATATATATATATATGTATATATGTATAACATGTCTTACTGAGCCTTTCCATGAGTCCACTCCAGTTTATATATATATATATAACATGTCTTACTGAGCCTTTCCATAAGTCCACTCCAGTTTATATATAACATGTCTTACTGAACCTTTCCATAAGTCCACTCCAGTTTATATATAACATGTCTTACTGAACCTTTCCATAAGTCCACTCCAGTTTATATATAACATGTCTTACTGAACCTTTCCATAAGTCCACTCCAGTTTATATATAACATGTCTTACTGAACCTTTCCATAAGTCCACTCCAGTTTATATATATGTATATATGTATAACATGTCTTACTGAGCCTTTCCATAAGTCCACTCCAGTTTATATATATATATAACATGTCTTACTAAGCCTTTCCATAAGTCCACTCCAGTTTATATATATATATAACATGTCTTACTAAGCCTTTCCATGAGTCCACTCCAGTTTCTCTCTCTATATATATATATAACATGTCTTACTGAGCCTTTCCATAAGTCCACTCCAGTTTATATATATATATATATATATATATATATATATATATATAAAACATGTCTTACTGAGCCTTTCCATGAGTCCACTCCAGTTTATATATATATATAACATGTCTTTCTGAGCCTTTCCATAAGTCCCTCCAGTTTATATATATATAACATGTCTTTCTGAGCCTTTCCATAAGTCCCTCCAGTTTATATATATATATATATGTATAACATGTCTTACTGAGCCTTTCCATGAGTCCACTCCAGTTTATATATATATATATATATATAACATGTCTTACTGAGCCTTTCCATAAGTCCACTCCAGTTTATATATATATATATATAACATGTCTTACTGAGCCTTTCCATAAGTCCACTCCAGTTTATATATATATATAACATGTCTTTCTGAGCCTTTCCATGAGTCCACTCTAGTTGATATATATATATATGTATATATGTATAACATGTCTTACTGAGCCTTTCCATAAGTCCACTCCAGTTTATATATATAACATGTCTTACTGAGCCTTTCCATGAGTCCACTCCAGTTTATATATATATAACATGTCTTACTGAGCCTTTCCATAAGTCCACTCCAGTTTATATATATATATGTATATATGTATAACATGTCTTACTAAGCCTTTCCATGAGTCCTCTCCAGTTTATATATATATATATAATATGTATATATATATATATATATAACATGTCTTACTAAGCCTTTCCATGAGTCCACTCCAGTTTATATATATATAACATGTCTTACTGAGCCTTTCCATAAGTCCACTCCAGTTTATATATATATATGTATATATGTATAACATGTCTTACTAAGCCTTTCCATGAGTCCTCTCCAGTTTATATATATATATATATATATATATATATAAAACATGTCTTACTAAGCCTTTCCATGAGTCCACTCCAGTATATATATATATATATAACATGTCTTACTGAGCCTTTCCATGAGTCCACTCCAGTTTATATATATATATATATATAACATGTCTTACTGAGCCTTTCCATAAGTCCCTCCAGTTTATATATATATATATATATATAACATGTCTTACTGAGCCTTTCCATAAGTCCCTCTAGTTTATATATATATATATAACATGTCTTACTGAACCTTTCCATGAGTCCACTCCAGTTTATATATATATATATAACATGTCTTACTGAGCCTTTCCATAAGTCCACTCCAGTTTATATATATATGTATAACATGTCTTACTGAGCCTTTCCATGAGTCCACTCCAGTTTATATATATATATAACATGTCTTACTGAGCCTTTCCATAAGTCCACTCCAGTTTATATATATATATATATATATATATATATAACATGTCTTTCTGAGCCTTTCCATAAGTCCACTCCAGTTTATATATATATATATATATATAACATGTCTTTCTGAGCCTTTCCATAAGTCCACTCCAGTTTATATATATATATATATATAACATGTCTTACTGAGCCTTTCCATAAGTCCCCTCCAGTTTATATATATATATATATATATAACATGTCTTACTGAGCCTTTCCATAAGTCCCTCTAGTTTATATATATATATATAACATGTCTTACTGAACCTTTCCATGAGTCCACTCCAGTTTATATATATATATATAACATGTCTTACTGAGCCTTTCCATAAGTCCACTCCAGTTTATATATATATGTATAACATGTCTTACTGAGCCTTTCCATGAGTCCACTCCAGTTTATATATATATATAACATGTCTTACTGAGCCTTTCCATAAGTCCACTCCAGTTTATATATATATATATATATATGTCTATAACATGTCTTTCTGAGCCTTTCCATAAGTCCACTCCAGTTTTATATATATATATATATATATATATATATAACATGTCTTACTGAGCCTTTCCATGAGTCCACTCCAGTTTATATATATATATATATATAACATGTCTTACTGAGCCTTTCCATAAGTCCCCTCCAGTTTATATATATATATATATATATATAACATGTCTTACTGAGCCTTTCCATAAGTCCCTCTAGTTTATATATATATATATAACATGTCTTACTGAACCTTTCCATGAGTCCACTCCAGTTTATATATATATATATAACATGTCTTACTGAGCCTTTCCATAAGTCCACTCCAGTTTATATATATATGTATAACATGTCTTACTGAGCCTTTCCATGAGTCCACTCCAGTTTATATATATATATAACATGTCTTACTGAGCCTTTCCATAAGTCCACTCCAGTTTATATATATATATATATATATATATATATAACATGTCTTTCTGAGCCTTTCCATAAGTCCACTCCAGTTTATATATATATATATATATATAACATGTCTTTCTGAGCCTTTCCATAAGTCCACTCCAGTTTATATATATATATATATATAACATGTCTTACTGAACCTTTACATGAGTCCACTCCAGTTTATATATATATGTATGTATATATGTATAACATGTCTTACTGAGCCTTTCCATGAGTCCATTCCATTTTATATATATATATATAACATGTCTTACTGAGCCTTTCCATAAGTCCACTCCAGTTTATATATATATATATATAACATGTCTTACTGAACCTTTCCATGAGTCCACTCCAGTTTATATATATATATAACATGTCTTACTGAACCTTACCATAAGTCCCTCCAGTTTATATATACATATGTATATATGTATAACATGTCTTACTGAGCCTTTCCATGAGTCCACTCCAGGTTTATATATATATATATATAACATGTCTTACTGAACCTTTCCATGAGTCCACTCCAGTTTATATATATATATATATATATAACATGTCTTACTGAACCTTTCCATGAGTACACTCCAGTTTATATATATATATAACATGTCTTACTGAGCCTTTCCATAAGTCCCTCCAGTTTATATATACATATATATATATAACATGTCTTACTGAGCCTTTCCATAAGTCTACTCCAGTTTATATATATATGTATAACATGTCTTACTGAGCCTTTCCATAAGTCCCTCTAGTTTATATATATATATAACATGTCTTTCTGAGCCTTTCCATAAGTCCACTCCAGTTTATATATATATATATGTATATATGTATAACATGTCTTACTGAGCCTTTCCATAAGTCCACTCCAGTTTATATATATATATATAACATGTCTTACTGAACCTTTCCATGAGTCCACTCCAGTTTATATATATATATATAACATGTCTTACTGAGCCTTTCCATAAGTCCACTCCAGTTTATATATATATATATAACATGTCTTACTGAGCCTTTCCATAAGTCCTCTCCAGTTTATATCTATATATATAACATGTCTTTCTGAGCCTTTCCATAAGTCCACTCCAGTATATATATATATAACATGTCTTACTGAGCCTTTCCATAAGTCCTCTCCAGTTTATATCTATATATATAACATGTCTTTCTGAGCCTTTCCATAAGTCCACTCCAGTTTATATATATATATAACATGTCTTACTGAGCCTTTCCATAAGTCCTCTCCAGTTTATATCTATATATATAACATGTCTTATTGAGCCTTTCCATAAGTCCACTCCAGTTTATATATATATATATAACATGTCTTACTGAGCCTTTCCATAAGTCCTCTCCAGTTTATATCTATATATATAACATGTCTTACTGAGCCTTTCCATAAGTCCACTCCAGTTTATATATATATATATATAACATGTCTTACTGAGCCTTTCCATGAGTCCACTCCAGTATATATATATATATATATATATATAACATGTCTTACTGAGCCTTTCCATGAGTCCACTCCAGTTTATATATATATATACATGTCTTACTGAGCCTTTCCATGAGTCCACTCCAGTTTATATATATATATATATATATATAACATGTCTTACTGAGCCTTTCCATGAGTCCACTCCAGTTTATATATATATATAACATGTCTTACTGAGCCTTTCCATAAGTCCCCTCCAGTTTATATATATATATATATAACATGTCTTACTGAGCCTTTCCATAAGTCCACTCCAGTTTATATATATATATATATAACATGTCTTACTGAGCCTTTCCATGAGTCCACTCCAGTTTATATATATATATAACATGTCTTACTGAGCCTTTCCATAAGTCCACTCCAGTTTATATATATATATAATATGTCTTACTAAGTCTTACTTTCCATGAGTCCACTCCAGTTTCTATATATATATATAACATGTCTTACTGAGCCTTTCCATGAGTCCACTCCAGTTTATATATATATATATATATATATATAACATGTCTTACTGAGCCTTTCCATGAGTCCACTCCAGTTTATATATATATTATATATATATATATAACATGTCTTACTGAGCCTTTCCATGAGTCCACTCCAGTTTATATATATATATATATATATATATAACATGTCTTACTGAGCCTTTCCATGAGTCCACTCCAGTTTATATATATATATAACATGTCTTACTGAGCCTTTCCATAAGTCCCCTCCAGTTTATATATATATATATATAACATGTCTTACTGAGCCTTTCCATAAGTCCTCTCCAGTTTATATATATATATATATATAACATGTCTTACTGAACCTTTCCATGAGTCCACTCCAGTTTATATATATATATAACATGTCTTACTGAGCCTTTCCATAAGTCCACTCCAGTTTATATATATATATATAACATGTCTTACTGAGCCTTTCCATAAGTCCACTCCAGTTTATATATATATATAACATGTCTTACTAAGCCTTTCCATGAGTCCACTCCAGTTTCTCTCTCTCTATATATATATAACATGTCTTACTGAGCCTTTCCATAAGTCCACTCCAGTTTTATATATATATATATATATATATATAACATGTCTTACTGAGCCTTTCCATAAGTCCACTCCAGTTTATATATATATATATATATATATGTATATATGTATAACATGTCTTACTGAGCCTTTCCATGAGTCCATTCCAGTTTTATATATATATATATATAACATGTCTTACTGAGCCTTTCCATGAGTCCTCTCCAGCTTATATATATATATATATAACATGTCTTACTGAGCCTTTCCATAAGTCCTCTCCAGTTTATATATATATATATATATATATATATAACATGTCTTACTGAGCCTTTCCATAAGTCCCCTCCAGTTTATATATATATATATATAACATGTCTTACTGAGCCTTTCCATAAGTCTCCAGTTTATATATATATATATATAACATGTCTTACTGAACCAGTTTTTCATGAGTCCAGTCCTCCAGTTATATATATATATAACATGTCTTACTGAGCCTTTCCATGAGTCCATTCCAGTTTATATATATATATATATAACATGTCTTACTGAGCCTTTCCATGAGTCCCTCTCCAGCTTATATATAAGTATATATATATATATATAACATGTCTTACTGAGCCTTTCCATAAGTCCACTCCAGTTTATATATATATATATAACATGTCTTACTGAGCCTTTCCATAAGTCCACTCCAGTTTATATATATATATAACATGTCTTACTGAGCCTTTCCATAAGTCCACTCCAGTTTATATATATATATATATATATATAACATGTCTTACTGAGCCTTTCCATGAGTCCATTCCAGTTTATATATGTATATATGTATAACATGTCTTACTGAGCCTTTCCATAAGTCCACTCCAGTTTATATATATATATATGTATATATGTATAACATGTCTTACTGAGCCTTTCCATAAGTCCACTCCAGTTTATATATATATATAACATGTCTTACTAGCCTTTCCATAAGTCCACTCCAGTTTATATATATATATATGTATATATGTCATGTCTTACTGAGCCTTTCCATAAGTCCACTCCAGTTTATATATATATATATAACATGTCTTACTGAACCTTTCCATGAGTCCACTCCAGTTTATATATATATATATATAACATGTCTTACTGAACCTTTCCATGAGTCCACTCCAGTTTTTATATATATATATAACATGTCTTACTGAGCCTTTCCATAAGTCCACTCCAGTTTATATATATATATATAACATGTCTTACTGAGCCTTTCCATGAGTCCACTCCAGTTTATATATATATATAACATGTCTTACTGAACCTTTCCATGAGTCCACTCCAGTTTATATATATATATAACATGTCTTACTGAGCCTTTCCATAAGTCCACTCCAGTTTATATATATATATATATATAACATGTCTTACTAAGCCTTTCCATAAGTCCACTCCCAGTTTATATATATATATAACATGTCTTACTGAGCCTTTCCATAAGTCCATAGTTTATATATATATATATAACATGTCTTACTGAGCCTTTCCATAAGTCCACTCCAGTTTTTATATATATATATAACATGTCTTACTGAGCCTTTCCATGAGTCCACTCCAGTTTATATATATATATATATATATGTATAACATGTCTTACTGAGCCTTTCCATGAGTCCACTCCAGTTTATATATATATATATAACATGTCTTACTGAGCCTTTCCATAAGTCCACTCCAGTTTATATATATATATAACATGTCTTACTGAGCCTTTCCATAAGTCCATTCCAGTTTATATATATATATAACATGTCTTACTGAGCCTTTCCATAAGTCCACTCCAGTTTATATATATATATATATGTATATATGTATAACATGTCTTACTGAGCCTTTCCATGAGTCCATTCCAGTTTATATATATATATATATATAACATGTCTTACTGAGCCTTTCCATAAGTCCTCTCCAGCTTATATATATATATATATAACATGTCTTACTGAGACTTTCCATGAGTCCATTCCAGTTTATATATATATATATATATATATAACATGTCTTACTGAGCCTTTCCATAAGTCCTCTCCAGCTTATATATATATATATATAACATGTCTTACTGAGCCTTTCCCTGAGTCCACTCCAGTTTATATATATATATAACATGTCTTACTGAGCCTTTCCATAAGTCCACTCCAGTTTATATATATATATAACATGTCTTACTGAGCCTTTCCATAAGTCCACTCCAGTTTATATATATATATATATAACATGTCTTACTGAACCTTTCCATGAGTCCACTCCAGTTTATATATATATATAACATGTCTTACTGAGCCTTTCCATAAGTCCACTCCAGTTTATATATATATATAACATGTCTTACTGAACCTTTCCATGAGTCCACTCCAGTTTATATATATATATAACATGTCTTACTGAACCTTTCCATGAGTCCACTCCAGTTTATATATATATATAACATGTCTTACTGAGCCTTTCCATAAGTCCACTCCAGTTTATATATATATATATATATAACATGTCTTACTAAGCCTTTCCATAAGTCCACTCCAGTTTATATATATATATATATATATATATAACATGTCTTACTGAGCCTTTCCATAAGTCCACTCCAGTTTATATATATGTATAACATGTCTTACTGAGCCTTTCCATGAGTCCACTCCAGTTTATATATATATATAACATGTCTTACTGAGCCTTTCCATGAGTCCACTCCAGTTTATATATATATATATATGTATATATATATAACATGTCTTACTGAGCCTTTCCATGAGTCCATTCCAGTTTATATATATATAACATGTCTTACTGAGCCTTTCCATGAGTCCATTCCAGTTTATATATATATATATAACATGTCTTACTGAGCCTTTCCATAAGTCCACTCCAGTTTATATATATATATAACATGTCTTACTAAGCCTTTCCATGAGTCCACTCCAGTTTCTCTCTCTCTATATATATATAACATGTCTTACTGAGCCTTTCCATAAGTCCAATTCCAGTTTATATATATATATATATAACATGTCTTACTGAGCCTTTCCATAAGTCCACTCCAGTTTATATATATATATATGTATATATGTATAACATGTCTTACTGAGCCTTTCCATGAGTCCATTCCAGTTTTATATATATATATATATATAACATGTCTTACTGAGCCTTTCCATAAGTCCTCTCCAGCTTATATATATATATATATAACATGTCTTACTGAGCCTTTCCATAAGTCCTCTCCAGTTTATATATATATATATATAACATGTCTTACTGAACCTTTCCATGAGTCCACTCCAGTTTATATATATATATAACATGTCTTACTGAGCCTTTCCATGAGTCCATTCCAGTTTATATATATATATATATAACATGTCTTACTGAGCCTTTCCATGAGTCCTCTCCAGCTTATATATATATATATATATATATAACATGTCTTACTGAGCCTTTCCATAAGTCCACTCCAGTTTATATATATATATATAACATGTCTTACTGAGCCTTTCCATAAGTCCACTCCAGTTTATATATATATATAACATGTCTTACTGAGCCTTTCCATAAGTCCACTCCAGTTTATATATATATATATGTATATATGTATAACATGTCTTACTGAGCCTTTCCATGAGTCCATTCCAGTTTATATATGTATATATGTATAACATGTCTTACTGAGCCTTTCCATAAGTCCACTCCAGTTTATATATATATATATATGTATATATGTATAACATGTCTTACTGAGCCTTTCCATAAGTCCACTCCAGTTTATATATATATATAACATGTCTTACTGAGCCTTTCCATAAGTCCACTCCAGTTTATATATATATATATGTATATATGTATAACATGTCTTACTGAGCCTTTCCATAAGTCCACTCCAGTTTATATATATATATATAACATGTCTTACTGAACCTTTCCATGAGTCCACTCCAGTTTATATATATATATATATAACATGTCTTACTGAACCTTTCCATGAGTCCACTCCAGTTTATATATATATATAACATGTCTTACTGAGCCTTTCCATAAGTCCACTCCAGTTTATATATATATATATAACATGTCTTACTGAACCTTTCCATGAGTCCACTCCAGTTTATATATATATATAACATGTCTTACTGAACCTTTCCATGAGTCCACTCCAGTTTATATATATATATAACATGTCTTACTGAGCCTTTCCATAAGTCCACTCCAGTTTATATATATATATATATAACATGTCTTACTAAGCCTTTCCATAAGTCCACTCCAGTTTATATATATATATATATATATATATAACATGTCTTACTGAGCCTTTCCATAAGTCCACTCCAGTTTATATATATGTATAACATGTCTTACTGAGCCTTTCCATGAGTCCACTCCAGTTTATATATATATAACATGTCTTACTGAGCCTTTCCATGAGTCCACTCCAGTTTTATATATATATATATATATATATAACATGTCTTACTGAGCCTTTCCATGAGTCCACTCCAGTTTTATATATATATATATAACATGTCTTACTGAGCCTTTCCATGAGTCCACTCCAGTTTATTTATATATATATAACATGTCTTACTGAACCTTTCCATGAGTCCACTCCAGTTTATATATATATATAACATGTCTTACTGAGCCTTTCCATAAGTCCACTCCAGTTTATATATATATATATATATATATAACATGTCTTACTGAGCCTTTCCATAAGTCCACTCCAGTTTATATATATATATAATATGTCATGTCTTACTGAGCCTTTCCATAAGTCCACTCCAGTTTATTTATATATATATATAACATGTCTTACTGAGCCTTTCCATGAGTCCACTCCAGTTTATATATATATATAACATGTCTTACTGAGCCTTTCCATGAGTCCACTCCAGTTTATATATATATATATATATATATATATAACATGTCTTACTGAGCCTTTCCATAAGTCCACTCCAGTTTATATATTATATATATATATATATATAACATGTCTTACTGAGCCTTTCCATAAGTCCTCTCCAGTATATATATATATATATATAACATGTCTTACTGAACCTTTCCATGAGTCCACTCCAGTTTATATATATATATAACATGTCTTACTGAGCCTTTCCATGAGTCCATTCCAGTTTATATATATATATATATAACATGTCTTACTGAGCCTTTCCATGAGTCCTCTCCAGCTTATATATATATATATATATATATAACATGTCTTACTGAGCCTTTCCATAAGTCCACTCCAGTTTATATATATATATAACATGTCTTACTGAGCCTTTCCATAAGTCCACTCCAGTTTATATATATATAACATGTCTTACTGAGCCTTTCCATAAGTCCACTCCAGTTTATATATATATATATGTATATATGTATAACATGTCTTACTGAGCCTTTCCATGAGTCCATTCCAGTTTATATATATATATATATAACATGTCTTACTGAGCCTTTCCATAAGTCCACTCCAGTTTATATATATATATATGTATATATGTATAACATGTCTTACTGAGCCTTTCCATAAGTCCACTCCAGTTTATATATATATATAACATGTCTTACTGAGCCTTTCCATAAGTCCACTCCAGTTTATATATATATATATATATATATATATAACATGTCTTACTGAGCCTTTCCATAAGTCCACTCCAGTTTATATATATATATATAACATGTCTTACTGAACCTTTCCATGAGTCCACTCCAGTTTATATATATATATATATAACATGTCTTACTGAACCTTTCCATGAGTCCACTCCAGTTTATATATATATATATAACATGTCTTACTGAGCCTTTCCATAAGTCCACTCCAGTTTATTATATATATATATAACATGTCTTACTGAACCTTTCCATGAGTCCACTCCAGTTTATATATATATATAACATGTCTTACTGAACCTTTCCATGAGTCCACTCCAGTTTATATATATATATAACATGTCTTACTGAGCCTTTCCATAAGTCCACTCCAGTTTATATATATATATATATATATATAACATGTCTTACTGAGCCTTTCCATAAGTCCACTCCAGTTTATATATATATATATATATAACATGTCTTACTAAGCCTTTCCATAAGTCCACTCCAGTTTATATATATATATATATATATATATAACATGTCTTACTGAGCCTTTCCATAAGTCCACTCCAGTTTATATATATATATAACATGTCTTACTGAGCCTTTCCATGAGTCCACTCCAGTTTATATATATTTCCATGAGTCCACTCCAGTTTATATATATATATAACATGTCTTACTGAGCCTTTCCATAAGTCCACTCCATATATATTATATATATATAACATGTCTTACTAGCCTTTCCATGAGTCCACTCCAGTTTATATATATATATATAACATGTCTTACTGAGCCTTTCCATGAGTCCACTCCAGTATTATATATATATATATATATATAACATGTCTTACTGAGCCTTTCCATGAGTCCATTCCAGTTTATATATATATATATAACATGTCTTACTGAGCCTTTCCATAAGTCCACTCCAGTTTATATATATATATATAACATGTCTTACTGAGCCTTTCCATAAGTCCACTCCAGTTTCTCTCTCTCTATATATATATAACATGTCTTACTGAGCCTTTCCATAAGTCCAATTCCAGTTTATATATATATATATATAACATGTCTTACTGAGCCTTTCCATAAGTCCACTCCAGTTTATATATATATATATATGTATATATGTATAACATGTCTTACTGAGCCTTTCCATGAGTCCACTCCAGTTTATATATATATATAACATGTCTTACTGAGCCTTTCCATAAGTCCTCTCCAGCTTATATATATATATATATAACATGTCTTACTGAGCCTTTCCATAAGTCCTCTCCAGCTTATATATATATATATATATAACATGTCTTACTGAGCCTTTCCCTGAGTCCACTCCAGTTTATATATATATATAACATGTCTTACTGAGCCTTTCCATAAGTCCACTCCAGTTTATATATATATATATAACATGTCTTACTGAGCCTTTCCATAAGTCCACTCCAGTTTATATATATATATATATAACATGTCTTACTGAACCTTTCCATGAGTCCACTCCAGTTTATATATATATATATAACATGTCTTACTGAGCCTTTCCATAAGTCCACTCCAGTTTATATATATATAACATGTCTTACTGAGCCTTTCCATGAGTCCACTCCAGTTTATCTTATATATATATATAACATGTCTTACTGAACCTTTCCATGAGTCCACTCCAGTTTATATATATATATAACATGTCTTACTGAGCCTTTCCATAAGTCCACTCCAGTTTTTTTATATATATATATATAACATGTCTTACTGAGCCTTTCCATAAGTCCACTCCAGTTTATATATATATATATATATATAATAACATGTCTTACTGAGCCTTTCCATGAGTCCACTCCAGTTTATATATATATATAACATGTCTTACTGAGCCTTTCCATAAGTCCACTCCAGTTTATATATATATATAACATGTCTTACTGAGCCTTTCCATGAGTCCACTCCAGTTTATATATATATATATATATATATATATAACATGTCTTACTGAGCCTTTCCATGAGTCCACTCCAGTTTATATATATATATAACATGTCTTACTGAGCCTTTCCATGAGTCCATTCCAGTTTATATATATATATATAACATGTCTTACTGAGCCTTTCCATAAGTCCACTCCAGTTTATATATATATATAACATGTCTTACTGAGCCTTTCCATGAGTCCACTCCAGTTTCTCTCTCTCTATATATATATAACATGTCTTACTGAGCCTTTCCATAAGTCCACTCCAGTTTATATATATATATATATAACATGTCTTACTGAGCCTTTCCATAAGTTCCAGTTTATATCCAGTTTATATATATATATGTATATATGTATAACATGTCTTACTGAGCCTTTCCATGAGTCCATTCCAGTTTTTATATATATATATATATATAACATGTCTTACTGAGCCTTTCCATGAGTCCTCTCCAGCTTATATATATATATATATAACATGTCTTACTGAGCCTTTCCATAAGTCCTCTCCAGTTTTATATATATATATATAACATGTCTTACTGAGCCTTTCCATGAGTCCACTCCAGTTTATATATATATATAACATGTCTTACTGAGCCTTCCTGAGTTCAGTTTATATATATATATAACATGTCTTACTGAGTCCAGTTCCAGTTTATATATATATATATAACATGTCTTACTGAGCCTTTCCATGAGTCCTCTCCAGTTTATATATATATATAACATGTCTTACTGAGCCTTTCCATAAGTCCACTCCAGTTTTTATATATATATATATAACATGTCTTACTGAGCCTTTCCATAAGTCCACTCCAGTTTTATATATATATATAACATGTCTTACTGAGCCTTTCCATAAGTCCACTCCAGTTTATATATATATATATATGTATATATGTATAACATGTCTTACTGAGCCTTTCCATGAGTCCATTCCAGTTTATTTATATATGTATATATGTATAACATGTCTTACTGAGCCTTTCCATAAGTCCACTCCAGTTTATTATATATATATGTATATATGTATAACATGTCTTACTGAGCCTTTCCATGAGTCCACTCCAGTTTATATATATATAACATGTCTTACTGAGCCTTTCCATAAGTCCACTCCAGTTATATATATATATATATAACATGTCTTACTGAGCCTTTCCATAAGTCCAGTTTCCAGTATTACTGAACCTTTCCATAAGTACTCCAGTTTATATATATATATATAACATGTCTTACTGAACCTTTCCATGAGTCCACTCCAGTTTATATATATATATAACATGTCTTACTGAACCTTTCCATGAGTCCACTCCAGTTTATATATATATATAACATGTCTTACTGAACCTTTCCATAAGTCCACTCCAGTTTATATATATATATATAACATGTCTTACTGAACCTTTCCATGAGTCCACCCATATATATATATAACATGTCTTTATATATATATATATAACATAACATGTCTTACTGAACCTTTCCATGAGTCCACTCCAGTTTATATATATATATAACATGTCTTACTGAGCCTTTCCATAAGTCCACTCCAGTTTTTATATATAACATGTCTTTGAGCCTTTCCATGAGTCCCTCCAGTTTATATATATATATAACATGTCTTACTGAGCCTTTCCATAAGTCCACTCCAGTTTATATATATATATATATATATATATATAACATGTCTTACTGAGCCTTTCCATAAGTCCACTCCAGTTTATATATATGTATAACATGTCTTACTGAGCCTTTCCATGAGTCCACTCCAGTTTATATATATATATATAACATGTCTTACTGAGCCTTTCCATGAGTCCACCCAGTTTATATATATATATAACATGTCTTACTGAGCCTTTCCATGAGTCCACTCCAGTTTATATATATATATATATATATATATAACATGTCTTACTGAGCCTTTCCATGAGTCCATTCCAGTTTATATATATATATATAACATGTCTTACTGAGCCTTTCCATAAGTCCACTCCAGTTTATATATATATATAACATGTCTTACTGAGCCTTTCCATGAGTCCACTCCAGCTTATATATATATATATATAACATGTCTTACTGAGCCTTTCCATAAGTCCTCTCCAGTTTATTTATATATATATATATATAACATGTCTTACTGAGCCTTTCCCTAAGTCCCTCCAGTTTATATATATATAATGTCTTACTGAGCCTTTCCAGTTTATATATATATATATATAACATGTCTTACTGAACCATAAGTCCACTCCATATATAACATGTCTTACTGAACCTCCATGAGTTTTTATATATATATAACATGTCTTACTGAGCCTTTCCATGAGTCCATTCCAGTTTATATATATATATATATAACATGTCTTACTGAGCCTTTCCATGAGTCCTGAACCTTTCCAGCTTATATATATATATATATATATATAACATGTCTTACTGAGCCTTTTCCATAAGTCCACTCCAGTTTATTTATATATATATATATAACATGTCTTACTGAGCCTTTCCATAAGTTTCCATAAGTCCACTCCAGTTTATATATATATATAACATGTCTTACTGAGCCTTTCCATAAGTTCCAGTTTATATATATGTATAACATGTCTTACTGAGCCTTTCCATGAGTTCCAGTATATATATATGTATATATGTATAACATGTCTTACTGAGCCTTTCCATGAGTCCACTCCAGTTTTATATATATATATATGTATGTATAACATGTCTTACTGAGCCTTTCCATAAGTCCACTCCAGTTTATATATATATATATGTCCATAATATGTATAACATGTCTTACTGGAGCCTTTCCATAAGTCCACTCCAGTTTATATATATATATATAACATGTCTTTGAGCCTTTGAGTCCACTCCAGTTTATATATATATATAACATGTCTTACTGAGCCTTTCCATAAGTCCACTCCAGTTTATATATATATATATATAACATGTCTTACTGAGCCTTTCCATAAGTCCACTCCAGTTTATATATATATATATATAACATGTCTTACTGAACCTTTCCATGAGTCCACTCCAG